>NC_089749.1:1603081-1733081 GCF_040412425.1 Macrobrachium rosenbergii | reverse complement strand
GGCCGCTGTTAAAATCAGTTGATTGCGATTACACATGTAAATATACAGACACACTCACACAAACACACACACACTGTCTATCTATCTATCTATCTAATATATATATATATATATATATATATATATAGATCGCAGCCCCTCTCGTAAACGATATTGAACAATGCTCAGTCTGGTCTCAGTTCCTCCTTGGAGGGGTGGGTATCATTCTCAGCTAACACAATGCTGGTCCTGCATTCGATTCTCCGACCGGCCAGTGAAGAATTAAGAGGAATTTATTTCTGGTGATAGAAATTCATTTCTATCACCAAGAAGCTGTAGGTCCCGTTGCTAGGTAACCAACTGGTTCTTAGCCACGTATAATAAATCTAATCCTTCGGGCCAGCCCTAGGAGTACTGTTAATCAGCTCAGTGGTCTGGTTAAATTAAGGTATACTTAACTTTTTCAGTCTGGTCTCACTTCAAAAATACTAAAAAAAAAAAACTATTTTATCTGAATATTGATCAGATTTCCCGAAAAAATTAAAGGAGCTCATTATCTTAAAAGCAAATTTACTGATTTTAGATATTTTCATTATATGTTTATTTCTACGTACTTTAAACGAAGTGTGTACGATCAATAAGTACTATTTTCTTCTCTCTCTCTCTCAAGTTTCAATGTTGACCAGCAGTACATCTTGTAGGTATCGAGTGAAACCATAGTAAGTGACTATTAAATGGCTGTGACAAAACCAATTAACTTGGACTTTTAATCTCAAAAGTCGAAAAATAATCCTGTTTTTTTTCTATTTCTTTCCCCAAAAGACTAATAGCCTTTTCTTGAAAACCGACTCTAAAAATGGATATCAATGTAGCTAAACCGATCATTAATATCGTTATCTCGAGACGTAATCGTAATAAACTAAGGTTTCTTTTCATAACGAAATGAGTAAATGGCTTTCGATTAGTGGGTTATAGTATGGGAAGATGAGTTTATAATTTTCTACAAATAATTTTACTTGGATCAAATTAACACTAAGAGATGTGCTTAAGGAAATGAAAGGCGCTTGAAATTTCGAAAACAGATAAAAAATAAACTAATTTTTGAATGACTACTATTGCTTTATGTTCTTTATGCTTTATAATCACAGTTGTTACTATCACAAAAAGACTTTTTGATTAACCATTAATTCTATGATCCTGCCGAAAACTGCTCTACAAAATTTTTTATACAGTTCTTGTTTATTATTTATTAATGGATGTACTAAACTAGGAAACATTAATTTTTTTAAAGAACAAATTTGATTTATTTTGTATGAAGGTTACGTCGACAAAGTAGTTTGAAGAGAGAGAGAGAGAGAGAGAGAGAGAGAGAGAGAGAGAGAGAGAGAGAGAACTTTGGTCTTTTACTAATGAAGTTTTTTGAGCCAAAGTAAGGTCAAGGTCTGAAAAAATGGTTTCGGAGAGAGAGAGAGAGAGAGAGAGAGAGAGAGAGAGAGAGAGAGAGAGAGAGAGAGAGAGAATCTCTTGACAATAAGCCAAAGGTTCTTTTTTGTGGTCGGAGTTGGTGAAAAATCTTCCAGGATTCATTAAAGTTGCAGACTTAATCACAAGGCTAAAGATGCACGCGCCTATTATGACTACGCTCGTTTCAGAGTTTTGTGTCAAAAGCGGCGTCAGGAAAATTATAAACCACCTGCCTTTTCATGTTTATAAAGAAGATGAGTTCATTTTTTCAGCGCTGACTGAAAAAAAAAAAACCATTTACATTTTTCTAAGATTTAGGTAAAAAATGTCTAACTTTCAAAATAATTTACTTTATGAGGTCTAATTTATCGAAGTTACACTGATTACTTTTCATAAGTTTTCACAGCAAGACATGAAAGGAAATGAATTTTAGAATTCCTATAACTGTCTCTCTCTCTCTCTCTCTCTCTCTCTCTCTCTCTCTCTCTCTCTCTCTCTCTCTCAAAAACTTTTATCCCACACGTCCTTAATGGGTAGTAAAATTTAATCCTTGTTCGCTCCCTACAAAGTTGCACGATGTAAACAAAGTAGACCAGAATGTGTGGAGGGGAGTTCAGAATAAAATGTTATATTTTTTCTTAATTTACCCATGTGAATCAAGGTTAGGCTAAAAGATCACTAAGAATTCGGACGAGAGGCGGGTGCGTTCATTTTTTCAGAATAAAATGCTGTTCTTTTTCAAATTAGCAATGTGATCAAGCTAGGTTAAAAGTTCACTGTGAATCGGATTATAGACAGACAGACAGACAGACAGACAGACAGACAGACAGACAGACAGACAGACAGACAGACAGACAGACAGACAGACAGACAGACAGAGGAGAAACATTCTTGAGATTTTAGCCTATTTTTAGATTAAGTTTGAGCCAAGGTCAGGCCGACAGAAGACAGAAAACGGTTCGCACAGAGAGAGAGAGAGAGAGAGAGAGAGAGAGAGAGAGAGAGAGAGAGAGAGACAAGAGAGAGAGAGAGAGAGAGAGAGAGAGTGTGAGTGAAGTGAGAGGAGAGAGAGAGGTCAGGGCGGGGTGGTGTTCAAAATAAAATGTTATATTTTTTCTCAAATTAGCAATGTGAATCTAGATTATGTTAAAATTTCACTATGAATCGCATGAGAGAGAGAGAGAGAGAGAGAGAGAGAGAGAGAGAGAGAGAGAGAGAGAGAGAGAGAGAGAGAGAGGAAAAAAGTTCCTGAGATTTTGCCCTCTATTTAAATTAAGTTGTCTGAGCCAAATTCAGGCAGACATAAGACTGAGGAAATGGTTCGCAGAGAGAGAGAGAGAGAGAGAGAGAGAGAGGAAACCTTTGATCCTTAGTGTCAAGGCTGGGTCAAAATCCTCCTGGATCTCATTAAAGTTGCAGACTTCAATCCCAAGGATAAAAATGCGCGGCCTCTTATCACTGCGCTCGTTTTAGCGACTTTGTCTGTATCAGCAGCGACGACATATAACCGAGAACGGGTCTCCTTAACCAGAGCCTTTCAGGATGTTCAAAAGTCACCAGTCATTCCATATTCATCACGAAGATGCGTTCATTGTTTTTCAACTGACTCTGAAAGAGTCCACTTAAAATTGTTTAGGTTTAAATAACATTTGAATAAGTTTAAAGCTGGAATGAAATAATTTTTCAAAGAATTAATTTGGCAAAGTTATAGTGAATATTCTCTCTCTCTCCCTCCCTCCCCCTCCCCTCTCTCTCAGGCCGACAGAAGACAGAAAATCTCTCTCTCTCTCTCTCTCTCTCTCTCTCTCTCTCTCTCTCTCTCTCTTCATGAATGAATGATCGATTTTTGAACTTCATAAAACAGAAGCCGAAATAACTTAATATCCACCGGCATTAAATTAATGTACGATGGTTAATATTCTCTCTCTCTCTCTCTCTCTCTCTCTCTCTCTCTCTCTCTCTCAGAATGAATAAATGAATGATTTTTGCAACTGAATAAAACATAAGCCAAAATAACTTACTATCCTTGACAATAAGGTAATATATGGTGGTTAATATCCACGTTATTGACAGTTTTAATTTTAAGGAACACAAAAATAAAGAAAATATTCGCAGTATCTAACATAATTGAGATACTGATTATCAAGTTAAGTAAATTCGAATAGTCAGGTTTTAATTCAAAGTTCGATCGTTTATTTTTTTCAAGTCCAACACAACCATAAAAGAAATTACATATACACATCATACGCTCTAGTTTAGTTACTAGACCGCAAGTTAGTTTTCTTTTAAACCAGATAGTAATAGCGTTCGGAAATATTTAGATAAAATATAGCCGTATTACATATGTAACAGTTGCTTAACTTTCCTCTTGTTGGTTGGTTGGTTTAGATTACGCAGGCCTTATACCATCATTGCCTTTGCCTCAAGGGGGTGCTAAAAGCAATCGCAGGTACGCAAAATATTAATCTCGTTCTTTTTAAATATTTATTTTGTTCTCCCTACCTTACATGACAAGACCACTGATATTGGATTGACAATTTGAATTCGGAAATCGGCTTGTTACTTTAGTCGAGATATGAACAGCACTTCCACGAATTACTTGCGGATTGAGAACTACCTACTTCCCTCTTATAACCGACTCAAATAATTCGTAACACAAAAACAGACGGTTAATTAGATATCAGTGTCATTCACAGCATATTTCATTCCCCATCTAATCTCTGTCTGTCACATTATACGCGTATTCATTTTCATGAATAAATTACACTAAGATGGGTGGTGTCATTTAGAAGGAGAGTAAATACGTAATATTAAAATTACCCCTTGCATACAGTTCAACACACTGTAGCTGTGGTTTTTGATTGTCTTTATAAAGAATGTCAAATTCGCCCAGAAAAAAAGAAAAATTACGATCAACATTTAAGATCATTCGTATGCAAAATGACTCGCAAAAGGAACAAATCGTAAAAATGAAAAGAAAGCACTAGCATAATTACCTCCTCCAAAAAAAAAAAAAAAAAAAGGGATGAAATGCAAAAGTGACTTTCTTCTTTTCAGAAGTCAGAAGCAATCTCTCATCGTTCCAGACTCATGACCCAGACATTTGCATTTCAATGTGTACGCTAAAGCTCAATGTTTGGGCTTGCTTATTTACCTGTCTTGTTTGCTGTCTCAGTCGCTTTCTTTCTGTTTAGTTTATCAAGATTTCCGGCCGTTGTTCTGCAACGCATTGTTCTCTTGTTTTATTTTATCTTTTTTTTTCAAAGCATGTACAATGATGTAGACCGGGTTTTAAATGTTAAAATGAATTGATCGTTATAGAAGAACACTTTTGGTAACAAATATAGAAAATTAGCTGGAGAAAATTTGTTTTAACTTGATGTGTACCTTGTTGGGTACAGGCCATTCTGTAAAATATTCAGCCCAGATACAAGTGGCGTTTTGTCAAGATTTCATGATATGTCAGGATTCCATTATAAATCTGACACATACGACAAACGACCGAAAATAAGCCAAAACATTCGTATACACCTAAGTACCAATATCCCAATATATTATATACCCAACAAACACAGTACGCATGAAAATGACAAAAAATAAGTACATAAAAATGTTGTAAGCAAGAAGGAGAGGTATTCTGAAGTGAAAACCACTTCTTCGGGCTGATTGTGTGAGTGAAAGAATAAACACTCGAAGTTTTGTCAGTACCTGATATCCCGTGACACTAAAATTAATATATTGTAAGAGCTAAAAAGACGCGAGAAATATTCATAAAATAATAAGGCATAGATGATGTTATATATATATATATATATATATATAAATATATGTATATATATATATATATATATATATATATATATATATATATATATATATATATATATATTATATATATATATATATATATATATATATATATACATATATACACGGTCTTGGTGAATTAGTTTATAAATGTCAGCAGTCGAACTCGGCGGTAACACTCGTGTTGACGATGCATTTGTTGACATTTGAAAGCGGTTCCAGCCCCACTCCTCAATGTATAAAAGAAACACCGACTGAAAGTATCGTTAGATTTAATGAAATTTTGTCTCCCGCATGATGGAAGCCGATCTATTTATATAGGGTATTCATTAACATTTTTATCCAATAATGAATTGCAGATATTTATATTGCACTAGGAAACGTTACAATATTAACATAACAGAATAGCCTATACAAGAAAATATAAGCTTCACCACAGCAGCGGAACTACTGCTGTTTGTTAAAGGGAAATATGACTAAATAAGTCTGCAATTCTCTCTGCCTATGTATGGGCTTCTGACGCACAGCGACTTCTCTCCATGAAGCTTTTTATTTGCTGAAAATTCAGGCTCATACACACTGTATAGTTGGATGTAAAGCATGTGAAAAGTAAATATTATACACACACAAACATATGTATACTTAGTGTTATTAATGACAATGATAATCATAATCATAATAACAATAACGATAATTATTATGATGATGATTGCTAAGAGATTCACAATTTCGTGAAAAACCATCTATGTATTAAAAATCCACAATTATAATTATAGTAAATATATTACTATGTAAAATAAACAAAGACTCGAACATTCGAACGGTGTTCCTCATCAGTGCTAACACGAAAGTCTTTGTTTATTTTACATAGTAATATATTTACTATATAACTGTGGATTTTTATTACCATGATGATTATTAATATCATCAGCAAATTCAGTTATGTATGTTACAATTTTAAACAGGTGCGATGCAAGTGTCACTTTGCGTAGAATATTATAAAAAAAGACGAATTTACTTTTTATGTACAAAACTTTTCACCTCCTAAATAATAACAAATACGCCGCTAAAAAAGGCCATTGAAAGAGGGCCAGAAAATGCAGAGAAAGTTAGAGAATTCTAAACACCAGAGTTAATTATTATTGACACAAAAACAAACTGATTGACTCTCGGGTCATTGACAGCTATTCAGTGCTTGATGGATGGCAAGGTCTATTTCATAAATGGCCAAAAAGACAATGTTTTCCAAATTGTTTCTTTCTTTTTTTTTACGATATTCAAGTTTGATGATTTGTTTTGCCGAATGTAATGCAATGTTAACGAAATTTTGCCTTTCCTTAATCTTACTGAGGCCTCTTGTTCAGTATATACTGGGATGCTTGTTCAGCTGTTTACGTCCTGTTTACTTCTACTGCAATATTGCTGACCTTTGATCCTGTCTCTTCTGTTTCGGATGATTCCGTTTTTTTTGTTTTTTTTTGTACGGTTTGACATTGCATGAAAATGTTGTTTATCAGGATAAACTCTTAAGAGGCGAGTTTTATACCCGAGAAAAAATAATCTGTGTATCAGCAAATCATTTTTATCAATTCAGAATCAAAGGTGCTGGTCGAGTTTTGTGATTTCCAAATCACTATAATTTGAAGGCATTCAATTTTGGCGTTCACTGTCTTCTGCAAAAGAGGACAATTAATCTCTGCGCAAGAGACGGCTCAAGTGACGCCTTTTGTCACTGGATAAAGATAAGATTCACGGCTTCAGTCCTTTTTAGCTCTAGCTGAGAGTCTCACGTCTTTTGGCTCTTCAGGAAGTCAGCTGTTTGGATTGCATTAGCTTCAACAACTCTCTATCTCAGTTCCATCCTTTAGAAACATACTCGTTTGATTTCACATTAATTCACAATTTATTATTATTATTATTATTATTATTATTATTATTATTATTATTTAAGTTATGAAGCATATAACATACAAATGCTTTCCGAATGAAAAGGAACATAAAAATTTCGAATTCTTAAGATATATTTTCAAAATTACAACAATAAACTTTTCGGAAAATGTTTTATTATTATTATCATAATTATTATTATTATTATTATTATTATTATTATAAACTGACCTACATTCTATCTGGAACCCACTAAAGATCCAAGGAGTGCGCGGAATATAAATAATGAAATATTCCATCAAAGAATTTCCAATAGGATTCCATCAAATTGCTGAAAACACCGTACAACGGTGAAAATACTGAAATGAGGCAAAATAGATGTAATACTCGTTCGTAAAAACGGACATTTGTTGACGAGCCCAAGATAGTTCAAACTTTTTTCACTGCCTCTATCAGGCAAAGGCAGGTCTGTGATAATTGATTATTACAGTTATTATATAGTAATGTTAGATACTGAGTAAACACAGCCGTGAAGGTTAAGTTAGCTTTTATATAAAAATGAAGCATAGTAATGTTACGAAAATCATTCCCTTGAATTACCCGATTTATCAGCAGATCTTTAATTAACATTAGTAAATGAAATATCTGCAATATTTCTGGGTGCCCGTTTGCTCGTAAACTGTTAG
This sequence comes from Macrobrachium rosenbergii, assembly GCF_040412425.1. Taxonomy (NCBI): domain Eukaryota; kingdom Metazoa; phylum Arthropoda; class Malacostraca; order Decapoda; family Palaemonidae; genus Macrobrachium; species Macrobrachium rosenbergii. Next base: position 1,725,258 of record NC_089749.1, on the reverse strand, counting down.
AAAGATTTTTTATTATCAAACTTGTTTTAGATGGAGAACAGTCGTATGACACACAGGCTGTCAATTATTCTCTGCAGTTAACTGCAATTCAAATACGGAATTCAGCTGTCTACAAATTTATATATCTTTATTATTCACTCACATCCTTGAAGTTCTGGAGCTGTAGAGGAAAATAAAGGTCATCGATAAGTACACAAAAATGTCCATGAAGGAAAGGAATCATTTTTATGGGAAAATCTGAAAAATTATTACAAAAAAAGATAGCAACATAACGGTGGTTATGTTACCTGCTCTGAGGTTATAACATTGTATGAGAAACCCTTCAACTAACTTTTGAAATTGTGATACCTCGCATGACTTTAATAAAACAAAACATGAATTATAATACATACATAATCTCGAATGCGTTATATTGTCGGCAGCACGTTCTTCGTAATGCAGCAAGACGTTCTACATAACCAACAAATTATAAAATTATAATTGATAGTGTTAATAGAGATCAAAGTTTCTGATGCTTTCTATGACCTACATAATGATCCGATGACTGAAAAAATCTTCATAGATTATGTGAGTGCCAATAATTCTGTCAGGAATATTAAAAAAAAACAATATTCTTGTTTACTAAAACACAATCACATTATGCTTAGTTTGTTGGTAAGTAATTTTCGGGCCTTTAATTAGAGCAAGTGTTATGATGACTTAGTGCATTTGGGAGAGTTAATGAATTTCCGAGAGAGAGAGAGAGAGAGAGAGAGAGAGAGAGAGAGAGAGAGAGAGAGAGAGAGAGAGAGAGAGAGAGGGGTGGCGCTTTTCTCGTTGCATACTTCACAGTCATAATGAAACGATGAAGTAAGCAGACAAATAGAAATGTAATGATTTCTCTATCGTGACCTTTCTTCATTATGTGCCCTACCTATAGGTGATATTTGCACTGTTTTAATCCTTAGGTTTTGCATTTTTTTCAGCATTCGAGATAAATAGCAAGAGAACTAAAACCCATGAGTCAAGGCTGAATTTACTCTGTAATCTCTTGTTATTTTTTATGGAAATCCAACAAGATGGCAAATGCCTCAGTCTTATCAAGTCGGGACCTTGAAGGGTGAAAACGGGGATAAGCAAAAGAACGGCTCTCAAGTTGGAGCCAAACCATAGATCTACCTCTCGCAAAAAAGAAGGCTATAGGGTTCTAGTCTACAGACACACAGAATGGTCTTACAGGTTATTGGTGCAAATAAAGAGAATGAGACTGAAATAACGAATACGAGGATAACTTGTCTCTGAAGAATAACGATAAGAACAGGTGCCCTGACGTGTGTTGCTTTGATTTTCTCTCTTAACCAACTGAGGAGTTGCTAACGCGGTAACATGGAACGATAGGAAGAATGAAGCGAGAAGAAAAGCTCTCTCTCTCTCTCTCTCTCTCTCTCTCTCTCTCTCTCTCTCTCTCTCTCTCTCTCTCTTGGATAATTCAGCGAAATTTGCTAATACAGGATATATTCAATGATTTTCTGACTCGTGACAGTGGGTAAGAAATTAAGGTTATGAAGATACCAGCGCCTCTTGAAGAAATTATCAGTAAATAATGAGTTAGGATGTTCAGCGACTATAGGACGTTGGTAATTCCAGAATACCAGGAAGAGCTGGTGAGGGTCACATTTTATGTTCGTGAAACCCTTTGGGTAGGGGATGCCCTAATGATACCCACATATATGTGAGAGGAAACGTCAAAGAACCTTCTTAAAGCTACATCCTATTAGGAAATGAGATACAGATACTCTAGGAGAGTAACCATCCAAATGCAAGCAAAATTCTTAAAAATCATTATTATTATTATTATTATTATTATTATTATTATTATTATTATTATTATAACAGGCAATCAATTTACCGACAAGCTTCAACGAAATGTTATGCCGGTTTTGTAAAAAAACAAAGAGCTGATGCAGGATAAACAGAACAATAATTTAAGGAAAATATCAAACAAACTAGCAACTCAAAAATCAACAATAGTCGTAAAGCAATAAAACAATGAAATCTCTCATGCTAAATTCCACTACACACTTCGCATGTTTAATGTACTTGACCATTAACCAGTGTAAACACAGAGGAGTCATTTGTCATAAAAAGAAAATAATTACTTATATTAGAGACGATTACCAATCTAATTACTTTGTATTTATACTCACACATGCGAGACGAACAACGTTCTAATAAATCACCAGTTCTGAAATGTGGCGTCACAGCACGGGATGCGGGAATGCCTTCTTGTGTGCTAAGGCTTATGTCAGTATTCCTTGCTCGAACATCATCGAGGAAGTCTGTAATTCTGAAAATAACAAAAGAATATATAAAGCAAATGTAACTACGATGTATATTCATTATTGGTATATCTTAATCATATGTGTCTGTATTTGATAGAATATTTCTGAAACGGGAGAGAAATATCGTCTAATTAAAATTATTTCAAAATATCCATTTGTTGAAGGGACATAAAACAGAATGAGTTACCTCATTGGGTGTAATTTGCATCTAAGGGACTTAAACAGGCTAAGCAGTTATTGAGATGTTGACAGTTCGAAGAGTAAATAGATATAACGTAATCACTAACGTAAAAAATGCTTTCAATATATTTAAACTATAAACTAAGGACACCAATAACGCTGAAAAATAAATTACTTAGAAAATGTGGAAATGTACTGATGATACTATATCGAAGGCAATAGTTCCCACCAAACGGTCACTTTCAACACCAGAAACCTCAAAAACAAGTAAACCACAAGCGCTACAGGTTTTGGAAAGCCGTTTGGGTTGTAAATTTAAAATAAGATTATGTATAGTCTCTTAATAAGCAAGTCTTTACATACTAGAGCAACTGTCAAGACTACGAGAACGCTTGGATTTAGCTCGCAAAACAATGACTGCAGGTCACAGTTTGCCAAAACAGTCCCTGCGCGGGCCCATAACCCTGCCACTCCCATACCACACCCCCTCTCATTTTCCCTCTGCTTCCTTTCTTCTAAAGGCCAACACCGCCTGCCAACAGGTCCTGCTTTTTTTTATTTAAGTATAGGGGAAACATACATTCCATTCTTCATACTTAACATATCTGAAATATCGTCACTTGACCTTCCTGCATCAAAGGAACCGCAGAGGTTGCGATTCAACTCCCTTTCAACGCTTCTTTAGAATGTTCTTCCTATCCTTCCTACCAGGGAAGATATTCCCACTACCCCAGCCACCCTCTCTTTTTCTTCTCCTCTCGCTTGCTGAAAAAAGAGAAAGGAGAGAACCCTACGGCCCTCCGTCAAGGCGACTATGACTTCTACCCTACATCACAGTCCCCTAAATGGCAACTGACAGCAAACATTACCAAACTTTCCTCATCTCCGCATGTAGCATTTGTTTCAGCGTCCTGCTGCGATATAGACAGTTTCAGCAAGACAGTCATTCATCTATATTACGTAGTCATACTACTCCATCACATGGCGTCTTTATAGGATGCCATTGGCAAGAACTTTGCCGAGCCTCTTATCCAGCCAGGACCGAGTTCGCTCAACTTTCTAACAAAATGACTCTTCTCTCCGACGTGACGTTGACCAGGAAGCCAATGAACTGAGAATACACAGGACCGGTGTGCCAGTTGGTCTCATTAACGTGCTAATGATCCCATTGACTTCGATGACTGATCTGGCCGGGATTCCAGTAAGTTGGAATATTTGAAAAGTCTGTGGTTCAGATGTTGGACTAACGAGAGGATTGTTGACATACCATGATTAAAGGTTGTTTAGTGAAGCATTTATCTTTCCATAATCCTGAAAGGTACCTTCAATCTGACTCAAACTACTCCTGAAATTGAAGAGCTGGAGAACCTCCTTGATTTTGTGCAAAAAAATCCAAACGTCAATGAAAACTTTCGAAATTAAGATAGTTACGAAGAGGACCCAGATGTGGATATTAAAAGGCCATGGAAAACTTTAAGAAAACCTTCACCAAGTTTTCCAGTCCACTCGTCAGTGAATCATGATTCCAGCGACCTCGCTTTACGGTATTTAAGGATATCATTAACACTGAATCGCTTCTCTGAAAACCGTTTTCACGAAGAAATACGGTTGTTTCCCAAGCTTAGTAATTTTTGGTTTTAAACAAGAAGTACTTTCATTCGATATTTTTAATGAGCAATTACACATAGACCTTATTTTCGCTTTGAAAGCCTTTATTAGCGGGACAGACTACACGAATTTCAATATTTGGGAGACTCATTGTTGCCCAGTAATCCAAAATATTTTTTCAGGTATGGACAGCTTTTCTATAAGTAAATTTATTTAATGAAGGTTTATTTCATTATATTACCTGTGCATCTAAGCTGTATAATTTAAAAAATTAGCGTTTCAGTGGTATATTTTTTTCATTACGTATGATTCAGCAAATGGCAGGGGAACAAGTAATTTTGTGCGCGCGTAGGTTACCAGAAACACCATTTATTAAAAGATGACCAACTGCCCAAACTAGCAAGTACATTACTTTTTTTTTTTTTTTTTAAACCATACCCCCTGGATTTCAGGGTAAACACTATAGGGGTAAAGTTGAATAGCGATTACTTTAGATTAAGATATTTCAACCATCATCCAACATTAACTCTTGATAACGGTTGTTACCAACTCGATTAGGTTAAGGAACGTCCTGGTCACTCATGCATTATCAGGATCAAGAATAAATGAAAATAAGATAAAAATTATGGTTTTTCCATCTTCTGGTATACCTCCTCCGCTCCCCCCCCAAAGTTTCAAGTTAATAGTTTAGATTGCAAAATTGCAAACATTTCCATACATGGGAGAAAGCTTTACTCTCCTTACACGACAGTTCATCGCAGGTGCAATTTTCTGATTCCGTGCTACACGAAATCTGACATTACACTTTGTATCAATCATTGTAAATACAGTATTCAGTCTTATTGCCTTGCAGTTTACGAACGACCGCCTTTATCTTAGGAACTGGAACATTTAGACTAAAGGCCAACTCGATGGGACCTATGAGGCCATTCAGCGCTAAAAGGGAAATTGAGTAAAGGTAGTCAAGGTGCAACAGGAGGAAAACCTCAATTACAATATGAAGTTGTTAGAAGAGGGTGGAAAATAAGATGGAAGAACGTGAACGGAGATTAGTAAAAGGGGTTGCAGCTAGGGGCCAAAGGAACTGCAAATAACCACCTTAAGTAATGCCTACCGTGCACCTTGTGAGGGGCACTGATAGCACTACCGCTACGGGGCCTTTATCTTAGCATCTGGTATTACGCGTCTGAACTGACTTTCTCTGCGCACCCTAGAACCAAAGTTGAAATCTTAAGAGCTTTTAAACAATCTTGAAAAAGCTCACACTGCTAACAGCTCATTAAGTAAAATCAAAACTCTGAACATTTGTACAGAGAAAAAAAATATTTATAGGGAGAGTCTTTTAGACTGTTCACCTCAATGTTTTATTACGTAGTGACATTACTACGAACCATTCTCAGTAATTTTAATGTCAAAGTACAGCTCTCATTATGCAATATGCTAGCTCTCAACCGTCCTAAAATACATGTAACTTTAGGCGTATGTTACTAGAAAGGTTTATCACCATTAAAGGCATCACATACAACTTAATTTTATTTAGGGAAAAAATTATTAACATGGCATAGGTAATCAAAATCCTTTTAATCACTATCGTACTTCGCTGCTTAGTTCCTTAAAGCATTTCTCCCAAAAATACCTTGAAGCCATGCAACAATGTTTCATTTTCGATTAACACAATCCCCTCTTCACTATCCCCTCTTCAACATCAAGGTATCCAGAACTCTTTTTGAATGTAGTGACTAAATGCATTACGAAGTTTTTCACCATTACATTCAATTTGTTTTCCATTTGTTACTGGGTTAAGGCTTAACCAAAATATACTGTTACCTTACAAAAATTTCTTTTAAATAATTACATAAATACAAAGAACGAATGCTTAAAACTATATGCATAAAAAACAATTAAGTAATGCAGTAAGAATTATCAAATTTAAATTGCCTCAAAGGGTAAAGAATGTTTTTTGTAAATTTTGCCTTTTATAATTCCAAGAAAATCAACATCTTTTGCTTTTAAAGAACTTAACAACGTAACTTTCCTATTTTAATATTTTGACAATTAATAAACCTCATTTTCTGACAAAATCATGTTTGAATGTAAACGGATAAACTTTAAGGTAATGATAAGCACCTTATCTTCAGGTCCACATTCACGGTGTACAGTCAGTAGGCAGAGTTGGATCAGCACTTAAAAATTCTAAATTTTTTAAACCACACAACTCAGAGGGGGCCAGTCCTGTTTTTGAAGACACCTGAAATGACAGGAAAAGCTGAGGTATCCCTATAAAACTCGAAAAGGGTATTCAACTGGAACGCTAAATGTTGAAATAGTTTATTTTCCCCTTATATTTCAGCTATTTATCCCCTTATATTACAGCTATTTAATGTAATCCCCGTTACCGCAACCTTACACACACCTTAAGTTCTGTTTAGGTGTTAACCGTTAGTAAATTTGTTACACGTGTATGCCATACGTAAATTTAACAAAAGTAAAATTGCACTGAAGTGAAATATTTTCGACTAGGTATCTCTTAACACATTAAAGGTTGTAATTGTACCAGTTGAATGGCCCCGATTTGCATCAAAGCTTCTGGAAATAGCTCCTCATCTAGTATGTTGACCACGAGGTAAATTTTGTAGGTTAAATTTTAAAGTGTTAATCACTGAAGTGAGACTTTGAAAATGTTGAAGGAAATTAAACCGTTTGAAATTGGTTTTAGGCTAGTGGCAATCTTCAAAATGAGCAGAGAATTACAAACTAGTCATCCTGACAAATGCAAAATTCTACGTAATAAAAATTATGAAGATATCTAAGGGCAATTTTATTTGCATGCGGTAAAAATGGAAAAAAAAAACGACGCTATTTTTATCTCATGTGATCTACGTCCATGGTCAAATTTTTCAAAGTTCATAAAAATTGTTCAATGGAGTAAAACAGTTTAAAAAATATTTGAATAGACCCAATTACCAGAAATTTTAACCTTAAAAATTTTCCAGTCAGTTAGCATCAGCATTACTGCAAATAAAACCTAACATCTAATTCATAACTAATCTACCATTGTAACAATTTTATGATTATAACCCTTAACGTGGCAGTAATTACCCTTATTTTCCGTAACTCAAGATCAGTCTAATAAACCTTATTGTCTATCTCAAGATCAGTCTAATAAACCTGATTCAGCCTAATAAACCTATTAAACTAATAATGTCAAAACATTTTAGCCCTCAGCAAATGATTTCTGCACCAAAGATTAATGGTATGTTTCTGATTTAACTTTAAATTAATAATGCTTGCAGAATAGCTATACACCGTGTTAATAAAACTTGTACTTCTGAATACAATGCTCATCAATCTTAAACCTTACAAAAGAAAATACTTAGGGCTATCAAAGCCTTAATTTATGGCTTATACACTTAGTGTAATAGTCGTAACTACCAGTTTCTGATAACTTTTGCCTACAATGCAAGTCTAATCAAGTTGCGATAGTTTGCAAATGTACCAAAGTTAAAAGTTACTTTCCACAGGAAACATTCCTGCAGTTTCCAGCTACCTTATCCCATTCTGCATACCTTAGCTTTAGCATAATGAAACAAGTATCCTACAGTTTCAGACTCGACTCTGAACTCCATAGAAGACTATCTCCTTGCCTATTCTAAGTACCTCAACCATTGGCAGACTGTTTCATGCACCTAACACTTTAGAGAAAATAACTTTGGTACACTTAACATTTAACATTGAGCCCTGAAGAGGTGTTTCCTTCAATTATAATCAACCTAACTTAGAATCTTTCATTTTTATTATTTTACTGTATTAGACTACCGTGGCTATAAATAAAGCTATGTTTAACTCATTAAATATCTAAGTATATATGATAAAAAAAAAAAACAATCCTTTAGCTCAGCATGTTAATACCTAATTTTTGGACTAAATCTTTCGAGATGAAACAGGCCTGATTTAACCATCAGTCACTTACCACCTGAATGAATGAATGATTTCGAGTTACCTGGCATCGTGACAACCATGACCACCTGAAAGAAAAATTCCCCCATGACTTGTGTAGCAGGTCCTAGGACCTACTACACAAGTCATGGGGGTACCCCCACCCCTTCAGGGGCACCGCCCCTGAAGGGGTGGAGGCAAAAAAAAATTGAGTTAAGTTAGTAAACAGAAGCAAAAATACTTAACTTTAGATAAAATTTCGATCGATGACTAGAATGATTCATCTTCAGTGAAGAAAAGGCTCGTCTCTTGGGAAGAATTGCAGAAATAGTCAGCGTGGATAACATGAACTAGAAACCTGCAAATAATACTCACTTTAGCACTCATAATTAACCAGTAAACGCAAATTACGGTGACCTCAGCGGTAAATTTCTTTACATCTGTTCTAAGATTAATTCAGGAAAACGTGTTAAAAGCAAATTGAAATCTCTCTCTACAACAAAGCACCCACAATTTAGAAGTCATTACAGTCAAGTACAGGTGGGTAACCGTTCATTACAAACTCAAGTTGAGTTGGTCAACTGATAACTTAAGCACACGGCATGGCATGAAGTCAATTTTATCAAAGTTATCACTAAAAGGCCCTTAATCTAGAATGAAGAAAAAAAATAAAACCTAACCAAATATTATAACTTCGCTTTAGCTTAACTGAAGGTTGTTCATTAACACAAACTAAATTAAACTAATTAAGAATTTAAAATACAACTTATCAAATTCCTTAATATCGCCGGTAACGAGGTTGGGTCTTAGTCAATGCTGTTTGCAGGACACAGAACACAATGATATCTTCAGTGTAACTTCATGATAATCACCTGAAATCAAAGTTCATTAAGAGTAAATATTCATCACTATTATAACCACGCCAGTATGACTTATGAAAAGGTAACTTTAATGCTAAAAAGGCGAAATGGTAAGTTAATAGGAGAAGTTCAATACTTTTACATTGGGAAGAAGTAATTACGTTATATTAACTGAAATCAAAGTTTTTAAAATACATCACCTTAAATTTTTACCTAAAAGTTTAAAACTTCCGGACCTGTTCATTGGCAAACTTAATTGCATCAAGCGTTAAACAAGGAAAACAAGGACTTTACAGACCTATCAACTGCCACTGGTCACAGTGCCCATACTACCACAGAATTAAATAATTGCATCAATAGGGCGAACCACTTCTAGTAAAATCCAAGACGTTTCATTACAAACAAGCTTATTGAAGCTTCATTAAAAAGTTAAATAGAAGCTTATTTGTAAGCACCCTTAACACTAACAACTAAAGACTTCTGATCACAAGAACTAATACCATGAACTTACATCACAGGTCCTTTGGTGCATAAAAATTGAAGACGGAACATCCTTCGGATTGCTTTGGCAGAGATAAACTCGCTGAAAACATTTAGCTGTTAAAATAGAAGGGACTCTTACAGAAAGCACAAGGGTATATGGATGACAGAAAACGAACGTACATATCAAGAAATGACCTAATGAGAAGAATATACTTTACGAACGTACGCAGTCCTGTCTTAACTTGGGATAAGACCTCTCCGTAAACCAAGCACTTAATAAACTAAGAAGCAAAAGATCCCATTCGAAATTGCGAAAACTACATAATTAAAAAGAACTTACCTTTACAGCCCTCAGAACTCTTCCTAAACGAACACATAAACGACTAAGCAGACCAAATAATAATTTCCACTGTTATTAGTTTTGTTAACGTTTCAAAGCAAGGATCGAGATTTGGCTCGTTTTCCTGAGTAGTCATTGAATCGTTTTGTTTCTCGCTTATCCATTGTTGGAAGCTGCCAAGGATCCTAAAGGAACACCTGCAAAGAGTTTTTGGTGCTTTTATGAAAAAAAAATGGGAGACCACTTTTAATAATTTTCGAGCTTTATTTAAACATGTTTTATGTCGAATAAATTTGACATTCATATTTGTAAAAATGCTTGCTACATAAAAGATCTACTTATAAAATAATTACTAATCAGATGCAACATCGACATACGAATTCATTTTTTTTCAATATAAGACAATTTTTTTTCTGTAAATCGTAATATGAAAATCTTGATCAATGAAAGATGAATATTTGTAAAAAAAAATTATTTTACCACTAAGACATTAGATGCTACATTGTGAAAAATCTGTATATTCCATTTTTAAAAATATTAAATATTTTCTAATTAATTTTGCAGTAGGCATAAGTGCAGCCTGTGAGAACCTTTCTCGCACCGACGTACTGCAGTACTTGATAGATATTTCATCTTATTCATAAAACAAAGTCCGAGTGTCTTTATAAGTCTAATGCGAATTTTCAATGGCAGATGACAAAGTTTGTGGCAATACTCATAAGCATTTGTAGTTTAGTCCCTCTTTCCCTTGTGTTAATTCGTATTGTAACACTGATAAGAAGATAAATAATAATAATGATAATTTTAGTACTCCAAATTACCTGCTCCTTTATTTAGGTCTAATTTAGAAGAGGCATAGACACTCAGTAATTACTTACACATTGCAAATAGTTTTCTCTTTCCGATTTGTGAAAGAAGTTCACAAAACCAGTGTTTCCATCGATCTCCGATGATATGCATATGGAAATATCCTAATATATATTAGAAAGTGTCGTAAAAAATAGTTGTTCATTATCGCCAAAAGAATGAGTTGAATATGTCTGCAGGGGCTGAAGAAAGAGTACGTCTCGCACCCACCAAAACTGGCCCAAGATTTCTCATTCCAGATGAGAGAAGAAGAAAAGACACAAAACTTGGTTTAACACAAACCCGAAGCCGATGATGATCCGTCGAAAATGCAAAAACTTTCAAACTGACGGAATTGTGGGGAGAGGGATTATGATCTGCTGTTTGTCATTTTCTTACTTCTTTCTTGATTATTTAAAACAAGAGAGAGAGAGAGAGAGAGAGAGAGAGAGAGAGAGAGAGAGAGAGCACTAGTTCCTTGGACTTGTACAGTATATCACAAGACTTGAAATTAAAAAAAAAAATAAAACACAGTCTTCTGTAAATAAAACTCAAATTATGATTAGTACATCAACCTAACTGAAGCATAAATCAACAATATTATCAACTAAACGACATTTGGTTTTGTAACACCAGCTAGGCATACCAACAAATGAATTGCAAGAAGTAAATGGACATTAATTACGTATATGACGCCTCCTGCGGAAGGGCATCAGATAAATGAGATCTCGAGTTGGCGATAAAATCTGCAATTTACTCAGGCTCCCGGAAGTTTGCAAATTGCCGGAATTAAAGCTGTAATTTTCTCTTTGCCGTTTTTCTCTCATGTGATTTTTCCGTCTATGTTTTCCATTTTCAGATTTTAGCTGATGTTCTAGTAATTACTTCGAGATTTTTTCTTTTATCTAAGACTAAAAAGCAATGATAATCCAAGATTTTCTTTAATTTCGCCTTATTAATTCTACTGTCCTTTAAAATAAAACTTTATTTTTAAGGGAAAAAAAAGGCACTCGAACATTTCCCTTAAATTTTGCCACTATAACTTCAGCGTTCTTTATTTTAGTTTCTCATATAAATCTCATAATCAATAACTACATATATATATATATATATATATATATATATATATATATATATATATATATATATATATATATATATATATATATATATATATATATATATATATATATATATAATCTCACTCTCTCTCCGTGTTCAGGAGACAAAAGTAATGGGACTACATGGTTAACTGCCGTGTGATGAATTTTTATTTTATCTTTTACTATTTCTGTTTTCCCTTTGAAGCCTGCAGTACCGTATGACCTACCTAAGAGAAAACATTTTTTTACTTGTTTTGTGACGCAATCTCTATTTATACTTGTACTTCTCTCCCCTTGAAAATTGCGTCAGAGTTTCCTTTACCCGAGATACAAAAAAATGCCTTTTTATTTTTTGTTTGTATTTCCAATTTCTTGCAACGTTGTCGGTAACGTTTGTAAGGTTAGCAATTGCAACGACAGCTAATATTGATTTTTCTGTTGCCCAAATGCATTATAAAAGCGTTTATTAAAAAGGACATCATCTAATATTTACGGGCATAGTCAAAATTAGCTTGCAGCCGTAGGGTCAATCCATCTGAATACTGTTCATCATTGTTTGGAGAGAGAGAGAGAGAGAGAGAGAGAGAGAGAGAGAGAGAGAGAGAGAGAGAGAGAGAGAGAGAGAGAGAGATCAGGGAGCTAAAATAAGAATTTAGAACTCAATTCACAGTCGTGGGGAAGTCAAGCACATAATAATGCTAACTGGTGACAGAAAAATTGGTTTACAAAAGCCACGTGATTTCTTCGTGGGAAAAGAAATCAATGAAATTGTACGTATATATAAATATGGATTTAGCTTAAAGAATTCTGAGTAAAAAAAAAAAACTGTAAGTAGGTAATAAGACAAAAGGAAACAAAATCCCTTCGCTGCACCGACAATTATTGTTCCCGTGTGGAGACAGGAAAGGAATCAACTGCCTTCCAAACCGAAACCTGGATAAAAGAGGGCGATATGGCACTGAGGTTATATCTGCTTTACAGGACGAGTTAAATGGGTCACAAAGTGGCCGGAGACCCGCACTGGCGATTGCACGTGTAACCACACAAAGGCCACCCTCCCATCACCGTGCCTGCTTCAGACGGTCCTGAACAGGCTTTATTGAATTTCTTTGAGGGCCCCGGGCCAATATTCGACGGATAGCGGCAGCTGCATTTCCGTCAAAATGAAATTCCGTCGAAAACATTAACCCGCAAATATTCGTGGTGGTCTCCAGGAACGCCATTAAATACTCTTTTGCCCTTGACGATAGAAATGATTTTATAGTGTTCCTATTAAAATAAACTTTATGAGAATGAACGTAAAATAAAAAAGAACGATTTTCCAGGGGAAAATGGATATCCATTTATGATCATAATAACGAAATACGATTTATGAAAATGAATGTACTGTACCAAAAAGTATTCTTTTTGTTAAGGTCAGAATGCTCTATGTTTATTAAAGCTTTAAACGGTTTATAAAACCAATAAACCGTCTCATAATTGTTGAACAGTAATCTACAAACATTTCCTTACAAGTGATTTCGTCTTTAGTAGGCGAGAATTATTTTTTACTATTGTAACGAATTGATACTTCCAGAAATTATATCGCAACTGATAACAACGCAACAGGGATTGAAACAAAAATTCTTTTTACAAATGTTAAAGTCGTTCAAAACAGAAATTTAATTTATATTATTTCATATTTTTGTTTTATTTTACTTAAAACAAAATAAGGTTACAATAAAGTTTACCACTTTATTTCAACTTAGATTATATTTGCCAAATTTTAACAAACATCATTTGACGACACCCATTCTTTCAGCGTAATGGGTTAAATTATTTCCGTTTTATTTCCGCGTTCCCAAAAAATATTTTTATGCAAATGCAAACAAAATATTTGGCGCAAGTTAACCTGCCTAACGTGATATGTAATGAGAAGAGCGTTAATTTTGTATAACTGAGTACATTTACTTCCAAAATAAAAGTGTATCTTGCTGCAAGAGTAACATAGGAGATGCGGAAATTTCAACAGCTCAAAATTACCATAAGCGAATTTAGAAAGGATAAAACAAAACAAATAAACACAACAGATGTTGAGCAAAAGTGAGACCCCAATCTCTCACAAATCTTTGTCTTCGACGCCGGAAACCTGTCTTTTCTTCGTTCTTCTTCTCTATAAATTCGCATTTACGTCACCTGTGTCTTCTGTCAGGCACTCAGAAAAGATATGAAACGGGGATGATTGCTGTCGGGTCAGAGAGAGAGAGAGAGAGAGAGAGAGAGAGAGAGAGAGAGCGATGGTTGAAAGAAGAGTAAAGCTGTATTCATCCTGGTTATTTTTCCCATGGCGCCTTTAGAGTATTTTGTCACTACATTCAATAATAGTAGTAATAATAATATAATAAACTTTCACCAGAACTACTAGTACAACTAGCAATAATAATATTACGTCACCAAAGAAAAAGACAAATGTAAAGTCCCAAACTAGCAGCAAAGAGAAGGGACATGGCTTAATGGAAAAATTCCCAAAAGGGGAAAGCGACACTTTCATAATATCTGTATCCAATCCTTGACGTTCGACCTGCCAAAGGCTACCTGTCCGAAGTGGCTGTTTCATCATTTATCATCCCTGGCTGGAGACGGAAGAAACGTTGATTTCAGTGTAAATGAATCAGTTCATTGCTTACTCTCTGGTTCTCTCTTGTAACAGTTGGACTTTTGTCCGTTAGAAGTGGGGCGGTAGCCTAGTGGAAATGTATTTTTGAAGTGTTTTTTGTTATGTGAAGTTTAAGTGCCGTTTTAACTATTGACATATTCTTAGAAGTGGTTTGACTTGGTGGTTAAGACAATTGACGTCTCATAAGGGTAAGTGTTCTTGAGTGAAATCACCGCGGTGATTTCGAATCTTAGTTCCATGTTTGCTTTTAATTCTGTTATCTAAATAGGTAACACTTTGTTCCTGGTGATTTTACCGTTGGTATATAATGGCTTATTTACACTTTTTGAACTTGGATTGCTTTGTTTGATCACAGTAAGGTGTTAGACATGTTAGCAAGATCGGTAACAAAAAAAAAAAAAAAAAAAAAATTTTTTACTCTAAAGAAGTGTTTGTAATCCTAAGGTTTTCTTGTCACTGAAGAGCTATGCAAAATTGTGTGACGAGCCAACTAGTAACGTAATCTGCATCTACATTTTAGTATTATCTACGTTTTAGCGTCTATCATTTTAGCATTGTCAAAAAAATAAGTTCATGAGAACTTTTCTAAACTCCCAAATTATCCGGTATGAAATACTTTTTTTCACCACTATCTAATTTCGCATTATACTCTGTGTACTTGCTCGTTTACTTGTACGTACTTTTCAATACGCTATTCTAGGTGTAAAAATTTTATAAATTTTTGGTTGCAGGGGTTTTGCTTGACACCACTCTTAGTTTCTACGTAGGATGGATTAGGTTTCTTAAGAGTGCACTTTATTGCAGAATGACTTAAGTCAGTCAGTTTTGTCTATTTTTTAAAAATCAAACCATTGCACAACCGTTTTGATTTTAAGCATTCTTTTGGTCAGACTTATTTCATTTGATAATTCTAGTTTTTTTAGACTGAGTTGGGTATTTTCATATAACAATGGTTTAGCGTCTTAATCCAGCAATAAATTGTTGGATGTGGTATACTTTGTTATTACATCAACGTAATCTTCAAAGTCCGAAGTAGCAATAAGACTTTTTCAACTGTTTCATTGAAGTTGAAGCCAGTTGATCAATTTGTGCGTAATACTAAAGTCTGTGCTGTTTACAGGTGTATGTTATGGTCTCGTGCCGATGTCAAGATAAGCTTCAACAGTAGACCGAAAAATTCACCCAAGATAGTCTCCCATGCACGAACTACGCTTCAAACCATCAGACTGCCCGACCCTGAGGGGGTGGGTACCCCATGGCTTAGTAGTAGGTCTTAGGACCTGCTACAGGACCTGCTACGGGGGCTTTCGAAGAAGCCACTACTTTACCTCCAAGAGGTAAGTAATAGTTTGATGGTTCTAGACCGTTCATTGAGAAGCTTTTGTGAACAGACTAAAGCTTTTAAACTGGAAACCCTATTCATTATGCTGTGAACATGAAACTTTTCAAATTAACTTAACATTAAATAGTTTTGTTTTAAACCTGACAGGTTAGCATTTAATTCTAAAGGTCTTACATTTTAAGAGAAATGTATAGAATCTGTCTAGTAGATATATTTTAAATTATGGTAATATTAATTACTTTAAAGTACTTTATTGTTGGGAGCCTCATTTTGTTTGTCGTGATTTATTCATGAATACTACAAAGCTATTCTTTTCAAAATAACTGCTTTTAAAATGTAGTTTAACTTTGAAGCCTTGTTAAAGTTGATTTATTTGCTATTGGCGTATGTTAAACTTCCTACCTGTATGTTAACGTTTTCGCTTCATGTCAAAAATGTTATAATTGCAGGCCAGTTTGGAGTTCTGTACAACCATTCAAGGATGTGATCAATACAGCCATTTTGTTCTCAAGGTTAAGCATTATGCAGGAAGAGATATTACCTGCTGATTTCAAAGCTCAGTTAAGACTACAAACTACTTGGAGACTGCCTGATGAAATTACAGGTGCTTAGCTCCTTTCTGGTTTTAAATGTTGTTTCACCGCTTTTTGGCTTGAGTGTAGTTTTGTTACAAATATATTTAATCGTATGAGGTACTTTCTCACTGGTGTTTTTTTTTTTAATTTTGCAATTCTGACCACTTGATTTTAGTGTTTTCGAAACTTTCATAGCTGTGTTACCATTTTATTACTGGTTTCTTAATCTTTAACAAATTTTCTTTATTTTCACATTAAATTCTGAGCATTTCTAGATGAGAAGTTTGTACAGATTAACTGGAAGAAGTTACTGTGAACTATTTCTTATTCAGATTAATATGCACATTTATCCTACTTTAAATATTGTATAAGATCCCTTGACGTAGAAATTAATATTGAATAGACTATTTTTCTACTATTTTTACTAATCTGGATGTCCTTAACTATTTAGTTATCGAAGCATTAATACAAATTATGGTAAATTATTAAAATTGAATTTTCTTTTGAAAACAATGTTATACCTTGCACATTTCGTGAAATTAAGTATACTTCCTTGAAATAAAATGCCCAATGTGCAAAATACCAAGAGAAGGAGATTGTTTGGGATTAACTTGAAAAGAGTTGCCTGCAAGGTAACTTGAAGTAAGTGAAGAATCGTGGATGTCTAGACATTTACAAATCTAATTAAAAATTCCTTCCAAGGAAGGTACCTGAAGCTGAATGGGAATATTTAACCCGAGTGCTTTGCAATGTCAAAATATTCCGTTGATAATCTTTCCTCGTACAAAAGCTCAATAACTGTACGTCGTGGTAATTAAGATTAAAAATGAATCTGGGAAAATGTTTTATAGTAATGGTACTGAAAGCAATTTTTCTTCGAGTAAGACCCGAAGAAACAAATTAGTGTGAAAATCTCAAGCCCCCATTCAACTAAAAATCTTTGTCAAGTGAAATCTTTGTCAAGTGAACTTCATATAATTAATAAAACCCAATAAAAATTAAAATTGTGTACTACAAAGACCTTTACATGCATGCATTAACTATTAAAATTGTGTACTACAAAGACCTTTACATGCATGCATTAACTATTAAAATTGTGTACTACAAAGACCTTTACATGCATGCATTAACTATTAAAATTGTGTACTACAAAGACCTTTACATGCATGCATTAACTATTAAAATTGTGTACTACAAAGACCTTTACATGCATGCATTAACTATCTTCAGTTTTCAAGCACAAACTAAGTTTTTACTTATACCTAGTAGATAGAGGGTCGTTGACACTGAAAAAAAGCTGGTTAAATGTATAGAGGCTTTGATAATATTTAAGACTTACAAGACGAGAAGTAAAAGAAAATATGATTTTCTAGGATGGTAATTGCCTGTTAAGGCTAGTCTGAACGGTTAACATGTTTACAAACGATTCTATGAACTAAGGTGCTACCTTTATATTAGGAGACAGGGGTTTAGTTTTCCAGAAGCAAGTATTTGCTTTAGTTACTAAAATTAAAGTACAAATCTCATAAATTTGCAACAAAACTGAAGGGAGAATTTAGTTAAAATTTTACTGAATCTTAATTTGTTCCACACATTTACTACATATTGGTATAAAATTGAGAACTGGGATTACTATGCGGGGAAACTTTTATTGTAAGTTACAACGGCTGAAAGGATATAACTTTAATAGAATATTTAGCGTTAAATCAAGTATCCAAAAGTACAAAGAAATAACTACCAGTAAGCATGAGTATAGATATAACTATCAATAAGCATTAGTTTTCTATATTGAAATTCAAAGTAATGGTATATGATTCTTGCGTACACCCATACCCTCATGCATGAACCAAAAAGTCACTGAAAACCTTTGGAAGTATCCACACATACATTCATACACGCATACACGAGTTCAGTTGTAGGAACCCAACCGAATGGCAAAGAGTGAAAAGGGGGAAGGGTTGAAGTACCAAAAAGCATGAAAGCGAAACTAAAACGTCTAGGAGAGAAGAGAGGCGACCATAAAGGACGTGAAAGTAATATTTGAGAGGAGCGAAAAGCAACTAGAGGCCACAAATAGTAGTGGAAGAAACCATATAATAAAAGGATTTATGGGTGAAAGGAACTCTGAACCCGACAGGAAAATAAAATGTGGACAGCAAAGCGAGCAGAAGAAATACACAAAGCGAGAACATTTTGTCAAAGGGAAAAGCTTTTTCTCTCTCTTTCAGATGCAAGTAAATTTCAGTATGGCCTTTTTTTGAGTTTTACGTTTAACTAGAAAATTATTTCAATTGTCTCGCTTAGAAAAAAGACTTATTTAATCTTGTGTTAATGAGTGCAGTAATCTATAACGTTAATTTTTAGTGTCTTATTTTGAATGTAATTGCCCAATTTATCGCATTTAGATTCTCTCTCTCTCTCTCTCTCTCTCTCTCTCTCTCTCTCTCTCTCTCTCTCTCTCTCTCTCTCTCTCTCTCTCTCTCTGAGTTGTGCATGCAATACCTAATTTCTTTGTAAACCTGGTTACCGAAAGGCCCGTGGAGCATCACAATCTGTTTCTTTAGGTAATGAACTTTGAGTCGTTACAATCTGAATATGACGATCTTTTGTTCTTGCAGAGGATTTGTTCTTGTATTCATATCTTGTAACTATTCCAAGATGATTTCCCTGTTTGGTGGTTTACTAAGCTATGCCATTGCTTTTTCCAAGCAAATTTCATTTCCTTTAGCATTTTTTTATGCAACCTCATTTTTACCAAATTGGTCGTCATAACAGTGGCTATTAATAAAATAGTGTTAACTTGAACACGTTTTCTTTTTTAAGCTGTTACAAACTAATAATGGTTTACTCTGTATTGTGTACTGTATCGTTGTGATGCAGAGTATCGTGCTTTACTTTCAGCTTTAATCCTACATTCCATCTGAATTCCAGAGAGGCCTCAGGACTCAAACGAACGTTATGGCACCCGACGAGAGACAACTGGGCAGTCAGGCAAGACCACCGAGAGACAAGGCCTGTTGCATATGACGTCATGACGTCGACCCTGGTAGTCCGAAGCTTCCTTCCCTTACATCATTTGAGAACGAGGTTTTCTCGTGGTTCCGTTGTTTTATTTTTTAATTGGACCGTAAAACTTACATGCCGTAATGAAGCAGCGTGCCACGGATATATCTTGTGTGTTTTATTAGACGAACTTACTATGGTAAGTATGTAAACTCAACACTAAAGTTCACTGCAACAAGTATTTGACTTTTGCCTCTGGATAACATGACGATAACTAGCGCTGAATAATCCCTCGGATTCCAGTGCTTGGCTTCAAGCCTAAATTTCATTTTCTATTCCATTCCACAGGATAACTCTTGACTGCAATATAGTCTGTATTCATCACACTGAAACCAGCCTTACGCCATGTCAGGAGTGCAAACAAACATACAGTTAGGTTCGTCCGATAAGGTAACAAGTTAGGCCTCTGCAAGTATAGCCTACACCCAGGGCATTCGGGTCGTTTCGGCCGTAAGTCATTTAGGCTGTAAGCACGTTTACGTGCAAAATGGGCGCCGTGTTTAGTACCAGCCCCTTGGGGATGTACGTAAAACATGAAATAATAATGGTAAATACCATAAACATAACGGTAAATACCATAAACATAACGTCTTACATTGTTTTGGATGTTACTGCCTAAAGTGACTTACGGCCGAAACGACCAGGACCGCACCCAGGTATAGCTTAAGAAAGTAGCCTGAAAAAGGGATTTAGGTAGGTGTTGTGGGCAGCAAGGTAAAGCGCAATGTAAAGAAAGATTGGTTTAGTATATATTGAATTTTAGTAGGAATTCATATAAACTAGACTTAACAGAATATAATGGTAATTTTTCGGAAGACTCCAGCCAGCCATTTCGAAAGCTTCCAGCTAGGAAATGATAGGGCACTAAAAGAACCTAAAAATACCAACCTAACGTGATCTAGGGGTGTTTACTGGTTACAGTTTTCGCGTATTATCTATGGAGGGGGTGAGGGCTGGTATTGTCTTACCTTGTAAGTCGTAATTTGATTAATTATTTTTCTCTGTTATTAGGCATTTGCAAAAGTCATGTATTGAGATGAAATTTTTTATTTTGATGTGTTTTACCCAAGAAAAATATAAATTATAATGTGGGAGGTGGCTGGAGTCTTCCGAAAAATAACCGAATCTAAGATAGGCTAGCCTACGTCAAACAACTCCCAGTGTAGCCTATGTCACAGAACTCTCAGTGTAGCCTATGTCACAGAACTCCCATTGCAGGACTTAGCAAGAGCTTTGGAAATGGCACAGACATAGAAGTTATAGGTTCATCATAAGTGGATGTACAGTATAGTGATCAGGAAATAGGCAAGTTACCTATGCCAGTAGTCAAAGGTAAGGGACAAACCTTATTGGACCTACACTGGTTAAGGTAAATAAAATTAAACTGGCCTAGTATTCTAGGGTTACAGGTACAAAACAGAAGGGATGTCAACAACTAAACTAACCTCATGGCATTACTATGTTTTAATGCTCATATATACATGTGCAGATATTAAAAGACCATCTTTCCTCTTCCACAGGTAACAGTTGAGTACATATTGATTGAAATAGCTTACTGTACAACACAATACCCTACTTACAGTGAAGGGTAACTGCACAGTACATGTGTTTGTTCAAGTTTCTGAAGTACGGCACTTAGGAGATTTAAAGATTCCTACAGAGGTTCATGATACGAATATCATTGAGCAGATATTGAATAACTTGCAGAGAGCTGACATTGCTGAGTGTATTTCTAAAACCTGCTATAGCATTGCTGTTACATAATTAGTGATTTCACTTTTGGCAATAATTTTAGATGATCAGTCAACACTTGCCTCTGCTGAAATTCATATTTGAACAACTACAGTTAATGACTGAATAAATTTGATTGTTCATCAGAGCTGGTCTTCTTTGCTTTGTAGTTGTTCCCCTCAAAGTTATAGACTCTTGAGAGATAAGAAATTCCTAATACTGCCGAGGTACTCTACCATCAGGAGTGTGTCTCCAAACAGTTTACCCCAGCGTCAGAACAAAGTGACTCAAATTTTCTGATGTACATTAAGAATAAATGTAAATCATTACTGCCCAATGACAAAACAGTGGTACTGACGGTGGATGAAACTCGCCTGAAACCATATTTTGATTATAGAGGCGGAATTTCAGTACACTTGTTGAGATGCACCAGGAATAATTGGCTTGGCCAGAAAGATACAAATAAAACAATGAAGTTCCCACGGTTCTCCTTTGATGGAAATCATATTTTAGAAAATGAAATTCATTATGCACCATTCAGCTCTGAAAAAACTTCGAGATAGAAGATGGTTTACTCTTGAAACATTATTATAAACTGCCATGAAAAGCATTCTCCTCATCCACCTTTGAGAAACAAAGTGTTCATTTAGCTTTAAAAATAATCAGTGAGTATCTCATTCAAGCTTTACTAACCCTTGGAAAAAATCAGTGTTTCCCTTTTTATTCAGAAGTTGCAGATTATGTAAACAAATTTTTTACATAACGTTTGATGGACAACAATGAATGTAAAATCCCCATATAATGGTCGGTTAAATAATAAATGTGCTGCTCCAATAAGTAATGAAGGTCATTGTACAGAAAAAATAGCAAAATTAATACTATTGGCTTCTAACGTTTTATTGAGTAATTATTGTTCCCAAGAAAATAACCATATTATAGCTAACAAAAAGTTGAATAAAAGAGAAAGTTAAAAACTTTAACTAGCAAATAATAGCTGTATGTAAAAGATAATAGAATAATAAGAGATAGTTAAGTTAGAAACTTCAGCTACCAAATAATGACTATGTAAAAGACAAGTTATTTCATTCACAAAGTAGAGTAACAGTATTTTATAGTCTTGATTCGGGGTCTGTCTGCCTTCCTCTCAACTGGTAACAGTCGCTCTATTGGTGTTTCGACTTATTTGTTGCCTGTAAGTTTATGAAAAGTTGTAATGGTACTCTAAACTGATTGTTTTTTTTTTTCTCAATTTTTATGTTTCCTTATTATTTAGCGGCCTTTAAAGGACTTAATTGTATATTTGTTTTCATTTAGCTATTATCGATCTGATCGCCCATTCAACTGGTAAATGGAATCGAGATGTAACAAAGAGCTTAAGACAAGTTTGTGAGCACTCTACATAAGACTATTCAGTAAATCAGTTCATAACTAAAAGCACATAAACATTAAAGATATATCTATGAATAAGCAATTACACCATAGGAAAGTTGCCTCAAGATAACTATAAATAATAACTGACAAAATAAACAATAACTGACAAATAAAAGAGGCCATTGTGATTGTCTGAATGAGGGCCGATAAGAGATCACACGAAATCAACACAGATAGTGATGATGATGATGATGATGATGTTGGATTCATTTTGTTGTTTTAATTTGTTTAGCATGGGAATTTTGTACCTAATACCCTCATGGTCATTAAACTATTGCCTATCTCGTGCGCCCAGGATAAATATAACAATATTCAAATGATAACATTGGTATGTCGTTGGTGTGTGCCAAATGCACGGACACTTTTATACGTAAAAACTTAGAAACAGATTCCTTGCACAGGAAAGTGCCTATGGAGGCTATTTTGAATATAATAATAATAATAATAATAATAATAATAATAATAATAATAATAATAATATATTTCTTTCAGATGTGCTGCATTTCTCTTGCGATGGAGGATGTGGCAAGTCCCTCCCTAACAACTGTTTCTCAGACTTGTGGAGGTCTAAACACCATAAGAGTCGACTTCAAGGATCGCCTACCTTTTCCTGGGAATGTAAGTAGCATAGTATTTTTTTTACGTTGTTTTCGTTGAACATTTGAGTCTAACACCATTTCCAATGTGTCATAGAACGCATTTACTAACATTTATTTTATGATTGTTTAGTATTTCATCGTTGTGATTTAATATTTCATGAGAATTTAGTTATATTTAGAAAAGCGACTGAACAGAGCTCATCAAACTATCACTCAACGAGCGAATTTATTTTTGATGACGAATACTTAACAATAACAAGTTTCTTACAATAGTCTATTTACGGATATGTATATAATTAGGTTCTTTCTATACATAATGATATGATTTAAATGTAAGAAATTTCTCACGGTATTCTGGCAAAGTCTTATAGCAAAATGGGTTTTATAGAAGCCCAGTGAAGTCATCTAACTGTAATGAGCTACTTACACGTGCAGAGTAAAACGATGCAAGTTTGTGGTTTAAATCGAGAATGAATAACTGGGTTTTGTGACCGTTGTCTGACTTCTGCCATCAGGTCTAATCTAGATTTTCTCTTAGTTTGCTGATTTTCTTTGGATTTTTGTGGGCATAGTTAGGTCAGATTCCCGTAATTAAGCTGCTGCTTATTTGAAGAACATAAATAATTAGATAAATATTGAAATAGCTGGTAATGATATAGGAAGGATTGCATATGCATAGACATCATACGAAAACCAAGAGAGAGAGAGAGAGAGAGAGAGAGAGAGAGAGAGAGAGAGAGAGAGAGAGAGAGAGAGATTTTATGACTGGGTAAGTGCAAAAATAAAACATTTGGAAGAACGAAGTGACGCATTATTTTTATTTTTTTTTTTTTTTTACCGGGGAACAAGAATGCAAGAGTTATTTTGACATTTTTAGACAAGAGATAAAGAATATAATCAACACAAATCAAACCATCACCTTCATTACCTTTATTCCTAGATGGTCCAATTCTCGCTTGTAGTCTATGGGACTTTCGCTCATTTTTTATATTCCTCGTTTTTTCCTCCTTCTCTGATTCTAATGTATGGAGACACCGACCTTTATTTTCTGCTTGTTCTCCTCTCGTATTTTTTCTCTCCCATTCATTCCCATCTCCTCTCTCTCCTTTTATTGGGCTGTAAGTTTTCCGGAGAGCCTTTACGGGGGAGATAGTTATTGTTCTATCAAGTCTCGCTGTTCTGAGTCAGAGATTCCTTACAAAACCTTCGGAAGGAGTTGTCAACCCTTCCCGAAAGACGAAGTTCCCATAGATTTTCTTATTTGTGACCTCTGGCGATTCTCCCTCCGGTGTAGGTAGTACTTTCCTTCTCATCATTATTCCTCTTCATGGCTTTATTCGTGTCTTTTTTTAATGAGTAAAGGTAAGATTTATAACGAAAGGTACAGCAGACATTTCATATTTAAAATATCTTACAGTATCTTACAGACATTCTGTTTTATATATAATTCATAGATGGATCGGTAATAAATGTGAGAAGAATAAAAGAATTATTGTTTTTTTCGCAGTCATAATAAGAATTAGCAAAAGTAATGTTCAAGGAATATTTAATAGTAAGAAAAATACTATTATAACTAGTCATATGCGATTTCGCATTCAAAAGAAGCTAACAATGAAAGTACCGATTCATTTTTGCGTCGTTAATAACTGCCAATCATAACTTGAAGGAGTTAAAACAGATTACGATATCATAATACTCACGTGGGGTAATGTCAAAAGCTGGTTCATCAAACGCTAAGAAGTTTCTCTTGGGAAGGTCACAGCTTATCATTTCTTTCGTAGATCGACAAAGGTCAATTCCTTTTGACGCCAGTCTATTTCCTCAAAATGAAGACATTAACATTTGCTTTGAGAAGCACCAGTTTTCAATTGAACGTTTTTAGCTTCAATATTTTCAGCTTCAATAACCTATATTATATACTTAAAAATTTTCATTCTAAAAGCGCTGAATAGCAAAGGCAGCCACCGTCTTGCTTGTAATTTAGGATTTCTGATCATTAAAATCTGGAAAGGTCCTGTGAAGTTCAGTCTGTAAGGACACTGGAAAATAATCATAGAATATAATTTAACTCAGAGATATTAAATTTACCAGCTGACTGGTCGAGTATCATATAAAAAATTATATATATATATATATATATATATATATATATATATATATATATATATATATATATATATATATATATATATATATATATATATATATATATATATATATATATATATATATATATATATATATATATATATATATATATATATATATATATGTGTAATATATGTATGTGTGTGTATATGTGTGTGTGTGTGTGTGTGTGTGTGTATGTATGTATAACCTAATTCATTGCTGAAAATCTAACTGTAGGTTTCTCGAAGGTTTATTTATGTATACATTCGTTTATTTTTCATAAAAAAAAAAACTTTACTGAACAAGGTGAAAAGGCATTCCAAGTGCGCATGCCTCCACCATCATCAAACACCTATGAGCAAAAGATGTCTCTGGGCAGAAAAGGTTAGCTCTCGCCCCCCAAAGGAAATTAAATACGTTAAAAGGAGACATAAACATCACACAAGTAATGATCAAA
Organism: Macrobrachium rosenbergii; assembly: GCF_040412425.1. Taxonomy (NCBI): domain Eukaryota; kingdom Metazoa; phylum Arthropoda; class Malacostraca; order Decapoda; family Palaemonidae; genus Macrobrachium; species Macrobrachium rosenbergii. The sequence goes on along the minus strand of NC_089749.1, from coordinate 1,699,597 downwards.
TTGAGTCATCAAAATCCCCGGTAATTGTAAGTATGATTTTAGTGTCTGAAGCCTGAAACATCTTTGCAATCCAACCTTAAAAGCCTCTTATTCTGCTCAAAAGTTACATCCATAACAGTACCAGAATCTAATTACTGGTCACTAGTCACGATGTCCATCTGTCTCAAATTTCCGTAAAAAATCCACCTTTGATTATTAACGTGGTCCTTCTAACGAACGAACAAACTAAAAGAACTGAACTGCATAACCTACTGGGTGGAGCCAAAAGACGAAAATCTAATCGTTAAACGCATTTCTCTTTTATGAGTGATCGTTAGGATACTTATTCCATGAAAGACATTTTTCCTGTAGTTTCCAATTACTGCTCGACTAAGCTTTCTCTGTGAATCACGTTGAAAGGATGATGGCAATAACGACAGGTGGAAAGAGGGGCGAGAATGAAAAGAGGAACAGGAAAAGAATATGAAAGTGGAAGGGCACATTGTGTCTCCCTTTATAGACCATTTGCTCTTTTATTATTCTTTCTCTTTCTCCCTCTCTCTTCCAGAACTGGCTATTGCAGCCCCGCTAACTCTGTCTTCTAAGAAACCCGATCGAATTCTTCGATGTTTGATAACTGATGTAAATTAAAGGTATTTTCAGTGATGAGTCCTAGAAATAGTAATTTTTAATTTTCTACGAACCCTGATAGCATTCTTCGGTATTTGCTAACCCATGCACATTCAAGGTATTTTCGAGATCAGTCGTAAAAATATAAGGTTTATTAGTCATTTTATAAGATTTCTGAATACAATCTTTTATTTTATCGAGGATTTCATTGCTATCAGTGCATAGAATTCCTTTCATGTTCTGGATACTGGCAACCCGTTCTCGTTCAACTTGGAAACTGATTCATTTCTCTCCCATCCATGTAAAACAAAAGGTGAGGTGAAGGGAGCGACTTCCATACATTTTTAAAAAAAGCCCTTCAATATTCCCGAAACTAGCAAAACGGCCCTAACTACTATATTTCCTTAAAGAAACTTTCTTCTTTTATTTCCTTATCTCTGAAGCAATATATCCTTTCCACGGCTGGGCGACGGGCTCTGTTCTACACTCTCATCTGCATGGTTTTTCTCCAGTAACCTGTAGCGTGTCCCCCTTAACTATCCATCTTCCGTGGGTTGTTTTTTAGTCTTGTCGTCTTCTAGCCCGGGTCAGCCTCTCTCACCACTGACCCCTAAACAAGAATACAGAGTGACTGTGCAGTCATCCGAGCTTAAGGACGATACTTATCGTCTCGACTCTCAGTTATATGGACGTCCTTTAAGACGGGTTAAGAGCATAAGTTACTTAATACAATGAAATAAAATCATTTTTTTGTTATTTTCTAAAATATATTTTTAGCAAGCAACCAACCCTCAGGTATTTCAGGTAAACATTTATAAACATCATAACGATATTTTGCATTCACAAGTTTGTGCTTAAAAATGACAATAAATAACAAAAATAATAATAAACGTTATAAAATGACGATGTGTAGAAAGAAATCTGTCATCAACTACGGACCGAAATGAGTTGTTGACCTCAACTGCTTAAGTAGATTAAAACTACAATTCATTTTTCGAAATCATTATTTTATTCCCTGTAGTCATCATCATAGATATTCGCCTCAAAATTTTCCTTCCAGCAGCGTCATATTACCACAAGGAATCCCCTCCAGTAGACACATTTATAGTGGTGATCATTCCAAAGGTAGCCTACCAAATAACGTGGTCTCTGATTCATTTCCTGTTTAGAAACTTCAGTGGTTTATTTGAACACATTTCATTTATCCATTATCTAAATTTCATGACTGTAGACTTGAAAGATAAATATCTGTCGTAACTCATTCCTTCTAACTTGTTGTTAATCTTCCTCCCTGGGTCATCTTTAGCTTTACTCTTGAGCTAGTTACACTATTTTATGCTAAATGTTAAAATCACTGAGACTACTCTAATTTGTTAATATAATTTGAAATAAAACTGGCTGTATACAAAGCAAAATTGACATTTTCCCCAGCCTCTCTCTCTCTCTCTCTCTCTCTCTCTCTCTCTCTCTCTCTCTCTCTCTCTCTCTCTCTCTCTCTCTCTCTCAACAACTTCTGGGTCATGTTCATCTGCATTCAGAGGTTCCTCTTCCACCAGCAAATTGTGGTGAACTTGTTCCCCGGAAGTTTGCAGATCGAGGACCTCGAGTCAAGGGATCCTCGTCAGGAGGCCAAGAAGTAGTTTAGGAGACCCAAACAGACGAGAGGGTCCCTCTGCTGTTTCTGGGCTTCCCATTCTCTCGGTAATGGCTGCTTTTGGTTGCTTGTGGCACTGACGCATTAATTTAGTCAGATGAGCAAGCGTTGATGCGATGAACGGTCAATAATATTTTTGGAGAGAGAGAGAGAGAGAGAGAGAGAGAGAGAGAGAGAGAGAGAGAGAGAGAGATTAATTAATTTAGTAGCCTGTAATGGTGTATAAGCTCGTAACGTAATCACTGTCATCTAGGTCGTTAAGGTATATACAGAGGCAGGCAACCAAACACACACACACACAATACATATATATATATATATATATATATATATATATATATATATATATATATATATATATATATATATATATATATATATATATATATATATATATATATATATATATATATATTTATTTATATATATATGATATCATTACGCTTGTTGATTTCTGGATTGTGTTCATTAATTACTGTTGAGTAAATGATACAGTAAAAAAATGAAATCAGCCACTTTGGATGATTCAGTTCAGCACTGAAGTAGTCTTTTACAACTATTTCTGGATTTTTTTGTTTTGTTTTGAATTAATTTACTTTTATTATTATTATTATTATTATTATTATTATTATTATTATTATTATTATTATTATTATTATTATTATTATTATTATTATTATTGTCAACGTTCATGAGATACTTAGACACCTAAGTATTTGCTTTTAGGAGGATAGCCATTTAAACACTTCAGCAATTAAATACTTAGATATATTGCATTATAAAGCCATTAAAGGAAAAAATGATCAAATGATCCCGTCGAAGATTTTGGATATTTGTATTTTTCAGGAATGGAGAGAGAGAGAGAGAGAGAGAGAGAGAGAGAGAGAGAGAGAGAGAGAGAGAGAGAGAGAGAGAGAGAGAGCCGCAAGATGAGGGATTAATGAAAATATTGTCATATACAACGCAATGCAAATCACAAAATACAATCGATATTTTTCTAATCTGCTAAAATGATAAAATTATCGAAATTATGGAAATAATTTTAACAGATTTTTCTTCGTCTTCACCAAAATATCAACTTGGCTGAGACTAAAACGAATATACTTACATATTAGCTCTCTTGAAGGTCTGTAAGTTAGCGAATATCCCGCATTTTACCATGAAACGATTGTTGATTTTCGAATACTAATGGCGACCTCATAAAATACATTACTCAAAGCAGAATTAATCATTCAAAAGATGTAATAATTTTGAAAATTATACTTCACAATGATTAGTGGCCAATTATCCTTTCATTCTATTATTTCAGGTTTTATTATTGGTTAATTAGCTGCGGAAGAGTTAGTCATTATTATGATTATATTATCTCATTAGACATCTTCATCAGAGCAGCATTACTCTTTCATGGCTATTGAATAATTATGGAGAATCATAATACATAATGATATCTGTAAATTATTCCTTCATTACATTATTTCAGGTTTTATTACTGGTTACTTAGGCAGTTGTGGAGGAAAGTGAACTATATGATTTTTTTAGTAATCTATGATATATATTTCAGTGACTATTAATATGAAAAATTAACTCGTTGCATATTTGAAATATTAAATACATATTAGTTGATCTTAGAAATATTTTTGTGAAATATACTATATTATTTGCTATTAAATAAAACATTATATTTAACTAAGAACCGCCCCATTGTTATCACTGTCCTACTGGCACCTTTAAAGTAAATTAATGAATAATACCCAGTATTGTATAACAAGCCAAAACTGGTCCACATACAACGCGATTACTTTTAATATCATATAAGAATTATGGAGGCTGTCAAGTCCATGTATCAATATGTTCATTACAGTCTTTATAAGTGAGATACATCCCTGCATAACATTGTACATTTGTGAATACAAGTAATATTGCAAATATATAAAGGTTTTCATTTGTAAAATATTAACATTTATAATAATATATCATCACATTTTATGATAATCAAGAGACACACGGTGAGAGAGAAGAGAGAGAGAGAGAGAGAGAGAGAGAGAGAGAGAGAGAGAGAGAGAGAGGGGGGGCGGAAGGTAAAGGTATAAGTAAAATAAAGATAGGAAAGGACTGAGATGGTTGGTCTAACAAAGAGACGCAAGTTTTTTTTTTTTATTGTTGAGAGTCACATACAATATAAACAACTTGAATGATTATTTTTACGACAGTGTATGACTAAGTGTGCTTTTTTCTATATTATATCCAAGGCTCTTGGAAAAGCAAATGTACTGCTATTCTCTCAGATTTGAAAAGACAAAGGGGAGGCCTTTAGTAATGTTTGTGAAAAAGTCAATTTATGTTTGCATCTAAAGGGTCCTTTCATGTTTGTCTGCCTCGTTCATTTATTGAGAATTTTTGTTTCATCTACTGAAGTTCTTTTAGTCTCACCATAATGTTATCCAGGTATTCTGTTATTTTGAGCGCTACGTTGTTTACTACTGTCTACGAAGACTATCCCTCTTATTTCTTTTGAATAATCACTAACTCCTGTTTAATCAGTAAAAGATTTGCCGTTTTAAATCTAAGGGATAAGATTCTATTTCAACACAATTCAGTAAGCCAATATGAACTGAAAATTCAGATTAATATACATCTGTTATGGCTAATAAATTCTTACTTGTCATAAGTCACTTTTGTCTATAGATTCAGAGTAAGACATTCTTTGAGAAATTCATGCTTTTCAATCATGGTTTCGGGAGCCCTACAGGCGCTGAATTTTTGGCACTGTATTTAGTTCCAGTATCATTTGTCAGACATCCGTTAAATAAAATAAGTAATCGTTATCTTTGTCATCCATTCATTATAATGAAAGTCATATGCTTTTACCACTACGACAATCCTTATTTTTGGTATGAACAAGTGGCAACTCAAACCACTAACGATCTAAATTTATTTTCTCCTATAATGTTGATTTAAACTTGACAATATGAATATGTGGGCTGAGACTTATATATATATTTTTTAACCCTCTCCTTTGGGATTAGATTTGTTTATTTAATGATATAATCCTTGCTGTTTAACTTGAAGGATTATGTCCATGTCTGATAGATTATTTTTCAATGTACGTCACGACAAGTCGAAGTAACTGGCTATAAGATTTTCTCAATATTTTCCTTAATTGTTTCTAAATGAAGAATTAAATCGATCCAACGCAGCCTGAAAACAAGGTGCTATTCATGCAATTTCCTGCATACACGATATACAGAAAAAGGTGGTTTTAATATCATAAGCTTCAAGTATGTGGTTCAACCTTCATCATAATATTGTCATCATATCTGGATGTCAGCAGCCTCCATTAATTTGTGCCTTTTCCACGAGATTGCTCAATAATTATGGTAATTATGCTTAAAAAATCGATAATTATAGTCATTAAGTAAAAAAAAAATATTGATTATAGAAATTATGCTGAGAAACATCGATAATTATGGTAACTGTAATGACATAATTATTTGATAATTTTGGTAATTATGCTGAACAACCATCGAGAATTATTGTAATGATTATACCTAAAAACATCGATAATTTTGATCATTATGCTGAAAAAGACGGATAATTATTATGATTATGCTGAAAAATATCGAAAATTACAGTAATTGTACTGAAAAAACGGCAATAATAATAATAAATAAGCTGGAAAATATCGATAATAATGGCAATTATGCTGATAAAAGTCGATAAATATGGTAATTATGCTGATAAACATCGAGAATTATAATGATTATTTTAAAAAGTCGATAATTATGCCGAAAAGCAGATAATAATGATAATTATGCTGGAAAAGTCGATAATTAAGGTAACTATGCTGAAGAACATCGGTAGCAATGGTAATTATGCTGAAATTTTTCGATAACTATGGTAATATGTTGAAAAAGTCGATAATTATGGTAATTATGGTGAAAAGTAAATAATAATGGTAATTATGATGAAAAAAGTCGATAGTTATGCTAATTATGGTGAAAAAGTAGATAATAATGGTAATTATCCTGAAAAAGTCGATAATTATTGTAATTAGGCTGAAAAGCATCATTTGGCACCTTCTGTGACTAATTCTATTATGTTATCCAGAGCGCCAGATTCCACTTTCTTTGAGGACATAAACTATTGATATAACCTATTACCAGGAGCCTCTGTTTCCCCTCACAGTGACATTATGCAACTGTTTTCTTGACAGCATTTCTTGAATTAAAACCATGAGTTAATCAGCTATGCTGAAAACTGCATATTCACTTTTATAAATACATAATTGAAAGGCTACTGAAAGAAAGTTAAGTCATACACCTTAAAAAAAATACAGTATTTTTATTACAATTTAATGACTCATAAGTATTAGGTACAAAATGCAAGGCTTTTCCTCCCAATTAATCAGCTTCTCCTCCGTACCTGGTTATGGAAGTAAGAAAAAATGTATATAAATGGTTCAGTGGTGAAAATTCAATATTAATTAATGTAATTATAACTAAGAATATCACCAAAAGTAATTACTTCCAGGAGTAAATAAATGTTACCTTAAATGCGACTAACTCAAGGACAGGTAAACTATCCAGATAACTATAATTATAATTAAATCTGGGAAACCCTGTTCTGAAACGAAGTAACGCCCAAATAATATACAGTAAACGTTATAGAAAACAAGATAATATTCTTCAAACTGTGGTAGGCATGGCTGTTAACATAAAGCTCAGACTGAAAAATACAGTAACAATAATTTTTTTTCCTTGAACCGTTGAATGTTAACACTTTTTAACTAGGGGGAGAGAGAGAGAGAGAGAGAGAGAGAGAGAGAGAGAGAGAGAGAGAGAGAGAGAGAGAGAGAGAGAGAGAGAGAGAGAGATTAATCTGGGACCATATCTGCAAGAAGGCTGCTCCAAATGATTTTAGTTCACTCTTCCCATTACAAGTTCATTTACAACCTTACAAAAAATAAACTCACGAGCAAAATTTGACGAATATAGTCGAGTTGATGAGCATGCAGTAAAGGAAGTGGGGATGAAATCACGCAATTCAATTAATGGTTAATTACAGTTACATCTAAGTAAAACTTTTCATAACATTAACTAGATCTCAACTTGCGTTTACACTGAAGTATTTTTTCGAGTATCGAGTCTACTTTGAATTTTTTATTCATTTATATATTAAACTTAATATTGTCAGTTCTTTTCACTTACTCTTCATCAAGTTACTTTTTGGTCATTCTAAGATCACATATCTTAATACCATGTTTCTGAATCATATCATTCTTTTAATGATAATTTTCTGACCCAATGATCATTTTTAACTGATTCAGTCGAGAACTTGAGCCTCTTTGAAACTCATTTAAAATCATGAGAACGTTTTATTATATGGTAAATTGCTAAAGTTCCCCTTGATATCGTTGAAAAATTTTTATGAATATAATGAATAATTACGTTAATTCTAGCTAAAAGTTTGTCTCTTATATACAAAAGTAGGAATTAGTACGCCATATGGAGGATTCCTTTCCAAAGAATAATTTATTCATAATTGTAGAAAAGAGGGAAGTGTCTGTCATGTAGTGTTAGACCTTACCTGCCCCTTAGGATCTTATGCAAGGTCACGGATTACTGAGATTAGATAACAAGGTCATGAAAGATGTGTTGCCATCGAGTTCTAATCAGATAGGTTGTTAAAACAGAGTATTTTAAATTCCAGAAATTATTGGCTTTGAATATTTTAAATAGTGGTAATTATTAACATATGTATATTTTGAATTTTAATAGTAATTAACGTATGTATATCTTAAATACCAGTAACTATTAACATATGTATATTTTAGATACTAAAATCCTTTACCTTGTTTATATATTAAATACCAGTAATCATTAACACATGTATATATTAAATTTCAATAATTATTAACGTATGCATATTTTCAATGGCCGGTCGGAGATTCAAATAATTATTAACATTAGTGGTACACCGTTAAAAGGTGAATTAAGAGTTTGTTGGTTGGTGAATCGTTTGTAATAAGTTAACCTTATCTTAAATACCAGTAATTATTAACAATGTATATTTTAAATACTAAAATCCTTTACCTTGTTTGGTTAAATACCACTAATCAGATACATGTATTTGAAGGATCAAAATTAATGCTTATGCATGTTTTCAATACCAGTAATATTGTATACCGTTATGAAGGTGAATTAAGAGTTTCCACGTTATTTAAATCGTTTGCCAAAATAAGTCCACCTTATGACGGAGAATGTAAATTAGTACTGGTGTGAAGATATAAATTTGAAGGATAGATAATATATATATATAATGTTATATATATATATAGGCTATATATATATATATATATATAGAATATTGCCAAAATAGCTTATACGTTTGTAATATTATATACACATATACACATATATGTTTGTATGTTTAATTGAGTGCGTGTATGACCGTCGGTCATTAAACCGCTTTTGCATATAAACAAGAACTTGATCCATTTCTCTTAGGAGAACAACGAAACTGGGAATTGAGAGTCAGCGCCACTGACTTGCTACTCGCTAGGTCAGAGGCTCAGTATTGCATCTGCTGCCGTGGAGAGAGGGTGATGCTGCTGTAGCCTCAAACGATTCCTTGCAGCATCTAACGCTCTGCTATCTTAGGAGGGTTCAGATGCCTGCGATGAAATTTGGATATCTTACCGGAGTGTCCCGTATATTCTTTTGCTTTAGCAATTTTAATAGTTAAATTAAATGTCGGCCATATCTGAGTAGCCCTATGATGTTATATAACATCTCTCGCTTCTTATCATTTCTGATATTCCTGCTCCGTCGAAAGAGCTGAAAATAATCATTTTCTTACAAAAAAATGTTTTGGTAGATGAACGTGAAGTTCTCACACGAAAAATAAAAACGTGGGTGTACAGTCAGCTGCAAGGAAGGCGTTACAAATTAACGCTGATGGCGACATATGGTAATCCTAACAAAGGGACGGTTGGTGGCCATACGATATATGAATTATGAACCCTTGCGTGCTAACGTGTTGTAACGAGGGCGGTGATTGGTAGAACAGTAGTGTCCGAGTTCAGTATTTTGTTAGTCTTATATAAAATTCCCGTTAAATAAATCAGACTGCGCTTGCAAGGCTATTGATATGTTTACTGATCTTATTCTGCCACTATACTTGTACAATTAAAAATTACGACTTGTCGATTTAACTGAAATTCGTTGTAATTATTTTTGAGAACTCTCTCTCTCTCTCTCTCTCTCTCTCTCTCTCTCTCTCTCTCTCTCTCTCTCTCTCTCTCTCATACATGTTAACTCATTTTGCTCATCATTGCATGAGGTTACCACAGCCAATTTAGACAAAAGAATGGGAGCGTATTATTACAGTATTAGAATCATAATTGATAACCATCTCCGAATTACTATGCCTATGCGAGTTTGTTTTGTCCGTGGTAGGTGGGTCGTGCCCCCAGATCAAATACTTGCAGACGGTTCGGTCTTTTGCTCTAGAATTTTTCCGGTTTTTCACATTTCATTGCTTGGTTAGGTTAAGTGAGACCTTAGACTTCCAATTGGCCTATTCTGTATGGGGTAGTGCCGTCAGTGCACCTCACGCGATGCACTGTAGGCATTACTTAGTCTCAAGATTTCATTGCAGCGTCCCTTCGGACCCTAGCTGCAATCCCTTTTATTCCTTTTACTGTACCTCCGATCATATTCTCTTTCTTCCATCTTGCTATCCAAACTCTCCTAACAATTATTTCACAGTGCAACTGCGAGTTTTTCCTCCTGTTACACTTCTCAAAACTTTCTATTCTCAATTTCCCTTTCATCACTGAATGACCTCATAGGTCCCAGAGTTTGGCCTTTGGCCTGTATTCTACATTCCATTCCAGTTGGTCGAGTCACTGCACAGATTGTAAATATGTCCCAATACTACCACTGTGTATTTCGTACTGCAGTTTTAGTACCGGGAATCATCGGATAAAGATCTGTTGTTTTAAAAACTTAGCTGCAATCTCAGATCACCTCTGTTACACTTCATCTATAATTATAATAGTGATATTATAATTATCAGGCGCTGACCAACATCATCTTACCGGCTGAAATTTGTGTATTTGTAGTGCGACACTGATTTCGTTTTGATTCGACTCTGCTCATCATGATTTTTTTTAGAATTTGGAACATAAAAGCATTCGAGCGCTGTAAGTGTGACCCGGAGCAGGGAAGATTGCACAACAGAATCACCTATTTCGTCAATCCTCTGAAATGATTACTTGTAAAGATCCAGTGTTAAAATGCACTTATTTTTTTTTATAGAGGATAGTTATTTGATACCTTGATAACTTCCTTACAAGTGTCCTAGATCACATTTTTTTGTAATAATTTTAAAAGTGCAGTTCTGTCGCATTAAATTGTTAACATTTTTCCTGTTAGTGGTGTAAAAGTGTTATATTAAATCGTTTTAACAAATATTAAAAATTTCATTCTACTTTGGATTTTAGTCTTCAATATGTCTGACAAATTCCTTGTTCAGTCTTATTTTCATCTTTATTGTTTAAAGCGATATTTTATTATATCCATGATTACTGTGATTTACGATTTTGTCAGATACTTGACAAAGGAAGGTTCTCAAAATTAACTGCAACGTACTTCAGGTCATTCGAAAAGCCGAGATTTTTAATTTTACAGTTGCAGTGACAGAATATTATCAATAAACATCAATAGCCCTTGCTCCAAGCTCAATCTGATTTATTCAACCCAAATATAAGGCTAAAAAATGCAAAAATCAGATTTTACTTTAGACTATCGTCACTGTTTAATTTACTTAAAAAAAATCAATATATATATATATATATATATATATATATTATATATATATATTATATATATATATATATATATATATATATATATATATATATATATATATTTATATATGTTTGCGTGTGTTGCGTCGATAGCCATTCTGTCCTTTAGACACCGAATGATTTGGCAAGGCCCAGATTTTTTTTGGCTCAAGCTATTTGGGCGCGAGACCAAATAAGTGTTAAAAGTGGTCATTTTGGTCAACAGTGATTTATAAGAAATTCAGTTGACCAAAGCGATCAAGTAATCATTTAGGCCTGTATATTGTTTAGAATGCTCAGTTTTAGCGTGCCATTTGGTGTTATGGCCCCCACCCCTCGACCCCTGATGATGAATTCATGATAAATTTCAGGACTGGTCTGGTCGCTCATCACTAAATTGCGCTCTCTAAGTGTTATTTCTCTCAAAGCATTATATTAGGAATGACATATATATTATCTAACGCCGATCTATTTATAGTGTCTATATATGCCGGCGGCGTTCGGGAGTTATATATGAAGCGGAAATTTTTTTCAAAAATCACAGCACGCTTTTTTTTAAGATTAAGAGTTCATTTTATATTTTTTTATCATTGCCTATAGTTTAGTATGCAACCATCATAAATAAAAAATATATTATCATATATATATATATATATATATATATATAAATATATATATATATAATTGTATACAAATATATATATATATATATATTAATATATATATATAGTTATTATTTTTATATTGTATATATAAATTGCAATGATTTTGTATATAACAAATTGTAAAACCATGTTTAGGCACCAAAAATATTATCACAAAATGATGTTCATGTATTTAACTGATTTGGACGAAAAAAGTTTTGATAAAAATTCACCATAAATGAAAGAATATTGTGCTAGAGACCAAAAAGTTAATTTGTTGCAAATTTATAGGAAATTGATTGAATATTAATTGACTGTAATCAAGCCAGTATATTGTTTAGAATCCATTTCAGTTTTAGCGTTCGTTTGGCCTAAAATTTCCTCGACCCCTGATGATGAATTCACTGATGATAAACAACCAGGATTTGGTTGTATCGCTCATCACTAAATTACGCCCTCTATATAAAACTTGTGTAATTTCTCTCAAAAATACGAGATATATTAGGAATTTCAGCTAGACTAGCTACCGATCATCTGTAAAAACATTTCAGCAATTGACTAAATACAATCCGTGACTCTGGAGACTCCAGCTGATTCTGTCCAAAATTTCAGGTCACTAGAATCAATGTTTTGCTTCCTCTGTCAGAGACATTAGAAGAATCCATTATGCGCAAGTTTTTTTCTTTATCACGATTTCGTTAATAATTCCACAGCCACACTATAGATAAATGTATTTGGTTAAAAAGAAAAAGGACCGCAAATTTTCATATAAAAACTTTATGCCACCCACATCAAGTTAAACTGAGACTACTGTGTAAGTTGAGAAGTTTGATGGCAGTGAGATTTTTGCTCTTTTTTAATCCCTGTTAAGGTCCCAGTTTTTTCATTATTTCCAAATGTTTCCTAAGCTCCGAAGTTTAATTTAGAACAAACACATTAAAATTTTATTTTCCCATCAAAATGTTCAAAAGCGATGCGTACGTTTACGTAACTTAAACATCTGACACTCACAGAATGAATCTTATTTTTCTGATTCCAAATACGCATTATCATGTATCAAGTTTAAATTATAACAGGGATTTCGTAATTTTGTTATCTGAAAACTGTGCGTAAACACAGGAATTCAAAATAAAAAAAAATGTCATGGCGCCAAAACGTTCGACACCAAAGGACTTGCGCCAGAATGCGTTTGTCACCAAAATAACCTCGCCAAGTCACCCTCGCCAAAATGGCTAGAGACTTCCAAAACATAGCAAAATTATAATATATATATATATATATATATATATATATATATATATATATATATATATATATATATATATATATATATATATATATTATATGTATATATTAAAATATAATTTAATATATTTTATTGTTTGAAGTGATACAATTATAGCGACAAATATACCTCCACCCCATTTTACCTCAAATGTATCAAATCAAATACTAAAATGGTTCTGGAACTGTGTATTGAAGGCTTTCCTTGATATCGGATATCGAACATACCTAGGAAGGAATGTGAAATTTGGAGGACCTTCATTTTAAGAGAGCGTTCGAGTTAACGACCATTAACTCTGGAATGAAACCAGACTCTGGAAGCCACGAGGCACGAGAAATGAAATGGCTGTTATCGGATTCAGGAATGAACAACGAAATAGCTTGTCGAATATGTAGTCTAATCACAATTATATGTAGTGTTATTTGATTGTAACTGAATGGCTTTCAAATCTAGTAAGAATACAGCACACATATTTTATCATTGTGTAGTCATTCAAATCGATAACTCAATGACTTAGTAGATTCCAGGAATGACCCTCCAGTTAACAGACTCTCTCTCTACACTCTCTCTCTCTCTCTCTCTCTCTCTCTCTCTCTCTCTCTCTCTCTCTCTCTCTTTCTGTCAAAAAGGAGGCATTACAGAGGCTTAACCATTTTTTCCTTTAATAAACGTTTTTAGTCATTTAAATGTTTGATGAAAAACCACTTACAAGTCTGAAAACTAATACAACGTCAACTAATAATAAAAAATGTGGGAGAATGTCTTCCCAGGGCACTGAATGAAACCATTATTACATTGCTTATGAGAGTATTGGGATTCCCTGAATCTTAAACTGAATTCAAGTTTGGTGGAAACAAAAGGCTGATTATACGCAGAATGATAATTCTTGCTATGTGAATACTTCCGTTGCGTAGATTAAGTTAAATAATTGAATTTGATTGAACATCATCTTGAAATCCATGGCGAAAGTAAAGGCCAGGAAGGATCTTTCCTAAGTAGATGCATTGTAATTGTTACGTAGCAAAGACACCATATGCCTAAATAATGACTGGCAAACACTACTGAGAAAAGGGATGTTTACTTACACAAGAATATATTCCAAAATTAAGATGGCAAGAGCTGAGACTAGGTATGAGAAAGAGAGAGTGAGAGAGAGAGAGAGAGAGAGAGCCAGAGAGAGAGCCTTGCCTCCAAGAGAGAGCCTGCAGGTCTGTAGGGTGAAACGTAGTATATGAGGAGCGCACGTATCGTTGCATGTTCCCCGACTAGTATTTCGGGATGTGCGGGCGGCAGTCATTTGTCCCAGCTGAAGGTGGCTTGTCTGAAATCATGACTTTCTGGCCAAGAAAGATCCGAGGCATATGCACAAACACCCTGAGGCCAGGTGATGTTGCAATGGGACGAGAAGCTGTGCGCGCTTATTCATGCATTCAGGGAAGTTTCAAAGAGCTAAAAACAGGCAAAGACAAGAGGTGTTCATGTCATTATACTATCCTGATAGAGGTTTGTCCATCACTTCTTGCTTACTAGATTATACGTTTATGAGCTGAGATGTAGCCATTTGAATGAATACACCATTGGCAAATTTCCCCGTGGTAGTTGGTATATTTAAGCAATTGGTCTGATTTTCGTATATGTATGCCCTCAATGTATAACTGGCTGTAAAAATGCCGACTACATATAAATCTGAATATGGATGAATATGCAAACAAAGAATGGCATGTAATTTGGCAAAGGTATTTTATTCCATGCTATGAATTATTAAAATGAGAAAGTTTCATCCAGAACATAAATGGGTAATCTCCCTGTGTACTGACCATGCCTGTGAACATAATAAACAAATCACTATCTTCCTGAAACTAAATCTTGCGCTGAGTGGTCTTATACTGATTCCCAATTTGTTATCAGCGCCATACGAAATTTGAGGTTATTTAATGGGGATGATACTTTCTTTGTCTAGGTTCTTTTAGGGATGAAGAGTTTTAAGATGATTTAACCAACTTTGTATGTAGTTGTGCCCAACAATTATTACAAGAAATACTGAAAATGCTAATGCTGTGGCGTTGTTTTAAAATGCCATTTTGGGGTTAGTACTAACACACAATGATATCAGTAAATCTGAAAGGATATAATCATATAGGCCATTAAGGCTGATTCCTTATTCCTTCTTAGTCCTATATGATTAAAGGTGTTTTATTTAGATATTTGTTTATAAATCAAATTTGAACATCCATGACTTGAAAATACTACTTTAATATAATGCAGTGAATACTGAAGGCATTTATCTTTATATAATAATATTATATTGTAATTCCACAGATGTTTGTGTAACAAGTTACTATTCAAATGAATCTGAAGGCATTCTCGCTTCAGACTTATTAAAAAGTTGAAGAGTTGGGTGACAAACTCATTTCTCAACCATCGGTATATGTTGTAAAGGACTGAATCAAGCTCAAGAAATACCAGTAGATGGCTAATAAGTAGAAATGATTTCGGGACGGCACGTAACGCCCATAGGTCAGTCATTAACCCATCTATCATAGTGTTTTTTATCAAATTTTTTAAACCCTTCAGATAGATCTCAGTCTAATAATTATTTTTTAGTTTTCAGAGAGATAGAATATTTTACAGAGAAATGTAAAGCTAGTAAAGAAAGAAATTTTTAAAAATCTTTTCTGATTAACAAGAAAGTTGAATCAAATTACATAGCTACAACAGAATAAATTATAGTTTTTAGATAGAAGATAGCTTTCTTGCGTTTAAAAAAAATTACAAAATAAGTTAATTTGTTAAGTTTACCGCTGAGATGAAATTCATCTTTTTTTATTCAGGCTGAGTGAGAGGGAGGGCAGGTTTGAGGGATTAAACCTGTAGGGAAGGAGGGATTCCATTCGGAGCTTTTGTATATGGTTGTTTTTTTGTGACTGGTTGATTGAGACTTTGCCCTTTGGTATAGGGGCAAACATCTTTATAATTAACAATTAATGATTCATGATACAGCCTAAAATTTCCTCACTGGGTGTAATACACTATAGCAAAATCGTTTTGATAATGTTGCAATACAGAATAATTGCAAAAAAAATATACTTATATACTATCTATGAAATATATTAGTAATATTGGTTTATTTTTTTTTCCTTGGTATATTTATTTCATTGCTAATTTCATAATTCCATTAGTGCATTCATAAATCCATGTGAATTTGAAAATGTTACATTAGTTATACTTACTGTATGAGCTCCAAGGAATTTATGGAAAATATGTATGGATCTAAATTTCATAAACATCTATATATAATATCGTGTTTGCAGAATCTATTTTTGTAAAATATATAGGGAATTTATATGAAAACACATACGCATATATATATATATATATATATATATATATATATATATATATATATATATATATATATATATATATATATATATATATATATATATATATATATATATATATATATATATATATATATATATATATATATATATATATATATATATATATATATATATATATATATATATATATATATATATATATATATATATATATATATATATATATATATATATATATATGTGTATATATATATATATATATATATATATATATGGTGAATATAGGCATTTTGTTCAGCAAATTACAGATATAGCCATCTAAAATATAATGAGATATATATCATAAATATAAGTATTAAAAATATATATATATATATATATATATATATATATATATATATATATATATATATATATATATATATATATATATATATATATATATATATATATATATATATTATTCAGAGGAATTTGTTAAAAAAAAAAAGATCAAGAGTCCGTTCTATTTTCCGAATCTTAGTCTTGAATGTTCCAATCGAAGGTCCGTGAATGGAGGTTCTCGGTGCTAACGAATTCATTTGCTGAAGCAGAAAGCATTCGAGCGGCTTATTTCCAGAGCTTGTTGACTCTCCTATCCTCTGACCTTATCAACTAAATATTTTTATTAATCGTAAAAAAATCTAAACGGGAGTGATAACATTTTCGGAAAAAATTCACGACGCCAAGTTGTAGAAATCATAATTTAAATTAGAGAAGTGATATTATTCTTATGTAAAAACATGACTGAGTAAGGAAAATGATAGCATTTTATTGTGAAAAATACGAAAGGAAGTAATTTACTTTGCATTTTTGGGCCCAAAAGCAGACCTAGTTAGAGATTAACATTGAGCTGGGAAGACGGAACATAATTAGAAAGGTGTTAGCATGCTCTTGTAAGAAACACAATGGCCTAAGAAGCAAAGCTCTTGTGGTTATTCTTTTGCAGATACACGACAAAATTAATTCTAGTATTCCGTTATAAAGGCATGGCAGAATCTTATCAATGTTAGCATAGTGAAACATTTGAGAATTGCTTATAGTCTGTCCTATCCTGGAAAACTCGACAAAATAGAAGCAGAAATACAGTATAAAACTAGGATGTATAAATAACGCAAGGCTTACGTTCATCCTGGCTCGTTCCAAGCATCCTAAACACTTCGTTAGCCCATTTTTTCATCTTCATAATCTTGGAAGTGATAGGAGTGTTCAGGAGGCCATCAACCCAGATGTAGTGACGGGCAATTGATTGATCGATTGTTATCACCATCTATCACTGCTCGTGGATTACGTTTGAAATATCTTTTGAGTTTATTGCATAGTAAACCGGCATTGATTTATCTCTTGCATAAAATGACGCAATTAGGGATATCAGTAGAATATAAATGCAATGAGATTTAAATATATATCTATCTCTCTCTCTCTCTCTCTCTCTCTCTCTCGTTACTTTGATTTTTTAAATGAAAATCTTACAAACATATCGTTGTGGCAAACATTTTTGTTTCTGCGTTAGGGCAAACATATCCTTATTTTTGTGAATCAAGAAAACCGTGAAGCATCAGTTTGAAGTCCAACAAGATCGAGATCTGAATACTTAATTTGATATTTGAAAACCTTAACTGTTTTTTTGAATGACTCAAAAAAAATAGAAAGCGTAAACGTATGGCGTCAAAGACAAATGCAGACGAAGTGAAGGGGAAACAAAAATACAATAAATGGCATGATGAATAATTTGGGGCTATTTGATTCTTTGTTCTTTATGAAAGAGGAAAATAAAAGAATTCAGTGCTCATATACATTCAGATCGTATAAAAGCAAATATTTTCATTAATAATGAAGTGAAGTACAATAACTTTGAACGTTTCTCTCTGAATTTTTAAAGAAGCATATTAACAATCATATTATTCTATATATTTATATTTATATATAAATATATAGACACTACCAAGACAAACTGGAATGCGAATGAGACATATATATAAATACGGCATATATAATATATCCAATATATATATATTGGAAAAATAATGTTAATGACCCTATACCAGGTCAAATAGGGTCATATTCTAGTTTCGACTATAATTTGTAAGACCAGCATCAATGAGTCTTACTTTCCTGGTTGTATTCTCTGGTAGCTGTGGACCCTGGGTCAGCAAATCCCTTCTCTATCCGTTCGACTTCTAACTGATATTTATCCTCAAGCTTTGTCATTCTTAATTTTTCACAACATATACAAAACTAGACTTTATTTGCAAATAATTAACGAAAGTAATTCAGCAAAAGTTACAATCAAAAAATGGAGTGAATTATTTTTCCCTATAAATGGAAATCATCACTATCTGGAAATTCTGATTCACAAACATTTAATTATTGATTCTAGACCAACTAATAATTGATTAACACCTAGTCACCAAACAAAGTAAAAAGGTCATAATTATTCTAGACCACAATAAAAGTCATATAGTAAGTAAAAGAACACCACTTCCAAAATATTCGTCCTCACAGGACGAATATAATTCCTGTTAAAAGAACCATATCATATATTAAAGCCTGATATGGTGTTAGATAATATCAATATTCAAAACAGAAAAATGCACAATGGAGAACAGAACAGGAAAATGCATAATGGAGAATAGAGGAATTCCACTGCAGCACAAATGGGTATTTCCGAAGCATAATGTTTGGTCCAAAAAGATCATATGTTCATGAGCTGATTATGATATTTATTCAATTTTTCTTTTTTATGGTTTGAAAAGATATCGTCAAATGTGGTGGTTCTTAGAACACTGCAAACAAAAAAATAGATAAATCACAAAATGAATAGTTTGTGAGTATTTGTTCTTTGATAATATACCATTAGAGATTGCAAAAAATACAACTCATGTACATGCAGATTCTATAAGAAATGTGATGCAGTTCAATGTTGAAAGATCACAATAACTGTCTCCATGAACTTAATCATGGTCATATATATAAGCACAGATTTATGCATTAGATACCCACTGTATCTAACCATGTAAACCTCCAACGATTACATAATGCACCTGGGGAGGATGTATATCAATATGACAGGCCATACATATTTGTCCAGAATATATATTATATATATATATATATATATATATATATATATATATATATATATATATATATATATATATATATATATATATATATATATATATATATATATATATATATATATATATATATATATGTGTGTGCATGTGCATACATACATACATACATACATACCTATAAACATACATACATATATAAGTCTTGAGGAGTAAACTTGATAGGCCCAGACCCAAATTTCTTGATCCCAGTAGACACTGGCACTAACTTAGACCTGTTGGGGTAAGATGGGAGCTATCCACAGATGGAGCAAACGTAAGCAAAGCGTTGTACCACAGAGCTTCGTTGCTAAGTTTGTCTCAATACACCTTTTAGATAAATAAATAGATAAATGAATAAGTTTTATTATTTTGATTATTTTTATGTTCAAATAAGCATACGTTGTGTTAAAATACAAGAGACTAAAAAATGTCTAAAATTATCAATGATAAAAAAGAAGAATGATTAGGAGGAAAATTGAAAATTCAATGAAAATTAAAGAAACGAAGGAAGAGTTCGGAAGGGACTATTCAGGGAGACAAGGGAAAAACAAAACAGAAATAATAATCTCTGAAAGGTAATGAAGTCCACTAAAGGGGAGGAGACAGACGAGACTCAAGTTGTAATCAAGATTAAAGTGTTTGGCCGCAACTGGAGAGAGAGAGAGAGAGCTCGAGTGGCACTCGAGAGAGTCTCTCGCACACAACTTTCACATCTTCGAGGGTCATCTGGAAGACTCACAAAGTTAGGACGAAAAAAAAACATCGCTCAAAGCATCTACCTCATTTCAGTTAATATGACAATTTCATTTTTAAAAATCAACGCATAATTACGTATGCGATCGAAATGAATGTTTGCCCCACTCGAGAGCCCTAGGTTCGATCCCTGCATGAGGTAGAAATTTAATCTGAGTTTTGTTATAGTTTTCGAAAGAAAAATTCTTTGGGCCACTAAGGTACGTGGTATTATGGCCATGAAATCAAAGGAAAATAATAATTTTGTAGCTAATGCTTGAGTTTTCTTAATTTTGCAAAGTAATTTAATTCGTATTGAGACATATTGCAGTAAGAATTTAATGAAATATTGCATAAAATGGCCTTTTACTTTGAAAATTTACAGTATCAGTTGATATTTACACATTGCTTTCCTTTCTTTGAGATCTAGTCAAAAGAATTGATAAGCAAATACTATTGCACTGAAAAACCTAACATATACAACACACAACAGCAGAAATAGTATATCTTATGTTTATGATCGTTCTCAAATCCAGAGAGAGAGAGAGAGAGAGAGAGAGAGAGAGAGAGAGAGAGAGAGAGAGAGAGAGAGAGAGACATAAATAGGACATGATACCTCAGTGGATGCATCATTCCCGTCATACTTTACCAGACATACTTCATCAAGCATGCTTCATGCACTCACGACATTCAGGCACTTGCAGGGTAACACCGCTTACGGCTTCGGGATTAATGCAAGTTGGAAACGTTCCTTCTGGGATTTAATTAAACAAGTTTCGGTTGAAAATTCCGTGGGCCAGAATAGCGATGGACGGCGGTCACTCATACTTTGGCGGCGATTAATTTCTGCGAGAAACTCATCAAAGTTACGCAATATCACACTTGATTCCACCAAAACTTTATTAATCAAATCAAAGTTAGAGCTCCAAGAAAGGCCGTCGTCCCACACTGATGGCAATGTTTGGTGATCGACGTCACAGTTGAAAGTGTTTGCACAGGAGGTTTAGTCAGGTCCGGTAAAAATAAAAACTTCCAGGTAATGGAAACAGTGTGATACAGTAGCATACGACAGTTATGATTACAGCTTCTGTAATTGTTCTCGTCATTGTCACGCTGTATCCTTTGTTCTTCCTCAAGGAATTTTAGTCATTTTTCTTTCTTCATTTGTGTCCCTAAGATAGTTTTAAGAGTTCCTCTGAACAACAAGACTCCTTGTTAGCAAAAGACCAATTTGCTAACGTCATCAAAAACTAGACTTTGTTTTATTTTTTTATGTGCGGTAATTGGAATAATTAGCAGTAAATTAAGTTATATTTGACAATAACCATTATTTGACTGATTTTATGTTTCGAGGTTACTTGAGTAGGAGGCATGACAATCGCCATTCTTAAATTGTCATATCACTCCATTTTTTCTCTTCTTTTTAAAGCAATGTTGATTTCGCAACATTATTGTTTAATAAACTGCTATAAAAATGCAAGTGCTTACAGCAAACAGTGCATAATGCAGTATAAATTTAGACTCAGTTAAAGGCCAAGAGGTGATGCAATGACATCGATCATTGCTGAATCTTCTTGTTTTTACCAACAGCAAAGTCAGGGACCAAAAATGAAGAGAAAATGAATAAGTAATTGATAAAACAAAACAAATAAGATAAAAAACAAAACAAATAGATAAGTGTGTTTGTGTGAGAGAGAGAGAGAGAGAGAGAGAGAGAGAGAGAGAGAGAGAGGGTGCATATAGAGTATAGAAATATTAGGAAAACAATGAGAATATGATAGGTTTTAATTATTGTTGACAATAAACAAAACATTTATTTTTGGACGAAAACCATTTTAATGGAATCATATATACTTAGTAATTTTTTTTTTTATAATTGTTAGTGGGGAAGTTAATGTTCCGTTATCGGAGTTAGACTGAGGTTATATAAAAAAAAAAAAAGCAGATGCAAGCAATTACTTTGTTTTTATTTCAAATCTGAATAGGGACATAAAATAAGTCCATTTTTGTCAATATACTTCATTTAAAAAGTAAGAAAGTTTGTTCCAAGGGTTAAACTGATGGATAAATTTATATTAGAATAGTAAATACATCATATTTGAAGGAATGAAATGACAAGATTTTCCTAGAAAATTTCCTCATTTCTTGTTAGTTCTAACTAATAACTTCAGCAGCTCTGTATGAATGGATTAGAAATGATCTGGCATCATAGTTTCAAAGGTCAATGATGCGTCAATGTTTTAGGATACGAAACCAATGAGGTTGTAAATTAAATCTAATTTTTGGAGAAAAATTTGAATTTTTTTTCATAATTTTCAGCCTTCAAATGCTGCTTTCTGATTATCATTGCGTTCTTCAAACTTCGCATTTGGAATGTAAAACCAACGAGTGCAATATGCAATTATTCCCGTCCATTACAAACACGATATAATCTCATGTCACGGGAAATAACTTGAAGATTTGCATTAAAAATCTTGTATACGTTTCAGTTTTACGGTCTTGATATTATGGTGTGATTGACAACAGGGCACACTGTCTCTGACTAAAAATTTATTATTTCTAGTTTCTTTTTCTACATTTTTGTAACGGAAATATTTGGGAAAACAAAAAAATAACCTGAAAGAAAATCTTATTTCGGCTATGAATATGATGGCGACGTGGAAATTTGTGAAATTTACTGTAAGATGAAATTCCGTACGAGAGATACATTTAAAGAATCTGCAGACATTGGAGTCCAGATGTTGTCTTAAAGTCCACTTATCGGGTTAATGCGATTAGACCCCAAAACATATTCACAAATAATTTTTATTTTGTTTCATTAATTTAGTTTCTAAGTTACTCGTTTAAAACTGTTATAAGAAAATCAATATTTTCTTTGTTTGTATAGATTATCCACAACTTTTGCAGTCATTACTCTTACCACAATGTTGTTTTTGAATGTAATAACAAACAGGTAAAAAATACGTCAAAGTTTCTTCGGCTCAATCGAATTTTCTATATAGCGTATAATGCTGTATGAAACTCTCATCCACGGGCCATGAAACTCTCAACTGCGACCCATGAAACTTTCAGCCACGGCCCGGTGGTGGCCTGTGTTGTTGGCACTTATAGCGGTGCCAGACGTAAGATCATGGCTAAATTTAACCTTATATAAAATCACAACTACTAAGGCTAGAGGACTACAATTTGGTATGCTTGATGATTGGAGGGTGGATGATCAACATACCAATTTGCAGCCCTTTAGCCTCAGCAGCTTTTAATATCTGAAGGTGAACAGAAAAAGTGCAGATGGACAGACAAATAGCATCTCAGTAGTTTTCTTTTACAGAAAACTAAATCTCATATAGGGATCACTACTTTTCTTTTGAACAAAAGCCTAAGAAATAAATATATATATTTATATATATATATATATATATATATATATATATATATATATATATATATATATATATATATATATATATATATATATATATATATATATATATATATATATATATATATATATATATATATATATATATATATATATATATATATATATATATATATATACACATATACGGATACTAGACAATGAGGACTATTAGTCTATAGAAAACTTATAACATTTTGTAACTTTTCCCGAACAAATATATATATCCACTAGATACTAGATACCATCCAGTTTCAGTGAGGTCCTATCATAATATATATATATATATATATATATATATATATATATATATATATATATATATATATATATATATATATATATATATATATATATATATATATATATATATATATATATATATATATATATATAGATATTATATTTATTACAAAATCTGCAGAGAAATTATATATTGTAATCCCCCAATAGTTAATGCATATATATATATTCACATATATATATATATATATAGGGAGCTATAGGGGTTGACAATAAAGGAGGAGGACTTATTTGCCATCAAAATATCTCCATTGTCCCCCTTCAAAGTAACCCCACCCTCCCCAAGAGTTAATGCACTTCTGCATTCCTTGATCTCTTATAGGGGGGAGGAGGAAATGGGTTCCTCCTTGAGCACAGTCTTCAGCCTTTACAGAGGGAAGAGCCACAGTCTTCAGTTGAATGGTGTGAGATCTGGGGAATGAGGAGGGTGGTTGAGAACTGCGATTTGTTTGTTGGCCAAGAGCTGCCTCACACTGAGGCGGTGTGTGCAGGCACATTGTCGTGGTGAAGCAGCCATGAATTTCTCTCCACAGAGCCCTCCTGCTACGTCGCACCCAGTCAAGGAGGTGATTGAGGAAATGCATTTTCCCCATATGCCTCTTGGAGAAATTTGAGACACTTGGTTGGGCCCTTCCCCAACTCAACCAGGAATTTCAAGTTATCTGCTCCATGTTTGAGCCACCTCCAGTTACATGACAAGGCATAACAGCAGTGTGATACACAGCAACCTGAAACAGAAGCACAGAGTGAGGAGGTGAACAATATTATAGCAGAACAGTGGTGGGATGTTGCACAACACAGTGACATAAGCAGTTAGCCAATTGGTATTGAGGCATAAGTGGCTTCCACAGTCTTGTTTCTATAGTCTCACGTTGTTTATACTAACTGGCCAACCCAGCACTCCCAGGAAAACTCTGAAGGACTCAGAAAAATTTTCCTGCACCTCCTTGTGCTGACTGTCCCTTTTATCCAGGAATTACTGTGCTGACTGTCCCTTTTATCCAGACATTACTGTGTTGAATGTTGTATTTATCCAGGTATTACTGTGGTAACTCTCCCATTTATCCAGGAATTACTGTGATGACTGTCCCTTTTACCCAAATATTACTGTGGTAACTGTCCCATTTATCCAGGTGTTACTGTGATGACTGTCCCTTTTACCCAGGTATTACTGTGATGACTGTCCCTTTTATCCAGGTATTACTGTACTGACTGTCCCATTTATCCAGGTATTACTGTAGTGACTATCTCTTTTATCCAGATATTCCTGTGGTGACTGTCCCATTTATCCAGGTATTAATGTGGTGATTGTCCCATTTATACAAATGTTACTGTACTGACTGTCCCATTTATCCAGGTATCACTGTATTGACTGTCCCATTTATCCAGGTATTACTGTGCTGAGTGTCACTTTTATTCAGATATTACTGTGGTGACCGTCCCTTTTATCCAGATATTACTGTGTCGACTGTCCCATTTTTCCATGTTTACTGTGATGTCTGTTCCTTCTACCCAGATATTACTGTGCTGGCAGTTCCTTTTATCCAAATATTACTGTGGTGACTGTCCTTTTATCCAGATATTACTGTGGTAACTGTCTCTTTTATCCAGCTATTACTGTGGTGACTGTCCATTTTATCCAGTTATTACTGTGGTGATTGTCCATTTTATTCAGACATTCCTTGTGGTCTGTCCCTTTCTCCAGGTGTTATTATGGTGACTGTCCCATTTTATCCAGGCACTACTGTACTGACTCTCCCATTTATCCAGGTATTACTGTTCTGTCTGCCCCTTTTATCCATATTACTGTGGTAACTGTCCATTTTATCCATATATTACTGTGGTGACTGTCCCATTTATCCAGGTACAGTGGTGACTGTTCCTTTTATCCAGGTAGAATTACTGTGGTGTCTGTCCCATTTATCCAGGTGTGCTGACTGTCCAATTTATCCAGGTGGAATTACTGTGGTGACTGTCCCTTTTTTATCCAGGTACAGTGGTGACTGTCCCTTTTATCCAGGTATTACTGTGGTGACTGTCCCTTTTATCCAGGTATTACTGTTCTGACTGTCCCTTTTATTCATAGTATTACAGTGGTGACTGTCCATTTTATCCAGGTATTACTGTGGTGACTGTCCTTTTTATCTACACTAAAGGTAAACACACCTGACTGTCCCATTTACACCCCACTAAACCTAAACACACCTCCCACTAAATCTAAACACACCCCTACTAAACCTAAAGACACATCCCACTAAACCTAAACACACCCCAACTAAACCTAAAGACACACCCCACTAAACCTAAACACACCCCATTAAACCTAAACCTAAACACACGTCCCACTAAACCTAAACACACCTCCCACTAAACCTAAACACACGTCCCACTAAACCTAAGCACACCTCCCACTAAACCTAAACACACCCCCACTAAACCTAAATGCACCACCTACTAAACCTAAGCACACCCCCACTAAACCTAAACATACCCCCTGCTAAACCTGAACGCATCCTCACTAAACCTAAACACACACTCCAACTAAACCTAAACACACCCCCTACTAAACCTAAACACAAACCTTAATACAGAATTATTAATCTCAGGAAAGGAAAGCTTTTCCAATAATATATTTCTGTGGTATCGAGTACATGAAATGAGGTATAATAAATCTGTAGAGTTTATTTACCACATACGTTACAAAGGTAAGTCGGAAGGGGGATGGGGGAAGGGGAAGGGATGTACGGGTTTGAAACCCACCCTATTATCTAAGTTGGGTCAAATGATGACCACATGCCAAATTTTGTCTACATCAATCAAGCAGTTAGGATTTCTATAGCGCGAACAATTAAACATACAAACATAGATGAACATTCACTTTATATATACATGCATACATACATACATACATACATACATACATACATACACACACACACACACACACACACACACATATATACATATATATATATATATATATATATATATATATATATATATATATATATATATATATTTATATGTACATATATATATACACACACACACATTATTATTACAGTTACAGTATCAAAAACCTCACTTATTTTAGTGGGGTGCTCTTGCATTAGAGCAGAAAATGCCTTTTCACAGCTGTTCCCTTGTCAATGGGCAATCCCGTGACAAGTTAATTTTATTACAGAAACATATCTCCAAAATTTGTTACAAACACTTGCAGTTGAAAAGTCTATTTTCATTCCATTTATTGAAGAGATCTTTCCTCTTGTTACGCAACTGGCGAAAAACACGAAGAGAGGTAAATATGACATATCGTTCAATTTAAGATGTGTTGGTATGAAATATTCTTTTCCGAAAAGGAATTAAATTTACCGGAGTGTACTCAATAATGCTCTTTGGGTTCTGAATCGAAAACGTTAAAAAAACAGTTTTGTGAAAAACGTCTAATTTACTTCATTTATATCTTAACGTTATATTCTTGAAGATAAGGTTTTGAAACGCGTACAGTAAAGAAATGATAGAGACTAAAATTGCTTTTGTTCGTGAACGGAGAAACTGGTGAGGGTGGAATATTTTTAGTCACATTCATCATACATATCAGGGGAAAAGGTCGGTATTGATGCTAGGGATACTGTTGCTTATTAGGGATATGAATTGAATAGGGACACGTATTTCAGATTATCTATTGTAGTGTTTTTAAAGGTCTTGCTAATCGTTGCTTTTCTTGTCACTGTTTCTATACTCTGTAAATACCTTATCAAGACAACACTAATCAGTAGGATTTTGTACAGAAAACACACAAAAAAGCAATATAACAGTAAAACAGAGGAAAGTCTCCACTTGATTTTTATGATCTCAGATTTCAATAATTTATTTCCATAGCATTTTTTCTACTTGATAAATCATTAGAAACTGTAAACAGTATCACAATCCCTTTGACAATAAAACAAAAGACAGTCACTTATTGTGCGCCAAGTGAGAGCGTTAATATGAGGGATCTAGGGACGGCCTCTGCACTGGAGAATATATTAGGCTACATCAAAGTATATATTACACTTCCCTTATGGCAAGGGTTACACCTAATCAGGCCTGCCGCTGGAGCCCTTCTCCCGGAGGATCCTAACGAAACGCGCAGGTAACAGAAGACTAATGATACTTAGGATAATAGCTATAAATTTGGTCTTTCATGAACTGTGGTTATGTGCGCAGGACATAACTTAGTATGCTAATATATTCATGTATGCAACGTTAGTAATATTGTAATGTATGAGAGTATGTATGTGTATATGTATTTTAACGTTTTTAAGTTTAGTTTTTAAATGAAAATGCTCTAAAATAGCTACCACAACGATAGGAAATCTTTCACTGATATGCCTCAAGATATAAAATTGAAGACTGCAGCATCATCTGAATTACTTAAAACCGTATACTTATAAATAAAACAGTGGCTGGTGAAGCGCCTTAGTAAATTCATCTAAACTGAGTAGAATAAAGGCTTTTAGTTGTTGGTCACAGAAACAAAAATCCACATGAAGCAAAAATGTTCAGTGTGTACGAAGTGGTAAAAATAATACAAATGAAATCATTCTTTCATATACAATCACTGCATTAAATGAAGACTCGTAAAAAATGACTGTAAGCTTATTATTTCTGTCGGTAACTATAAAACTAATTAACTCTGATACATTTCTCGAGGAGCCATTGCATGTTTGCATTCTGGTAGTAAATGTTGGTGCTTTTCCGAGGCAAAAGAAAGGTCCCTTTGGGGATTGGCTGCGAAAAAATATTTCGCCTTAAATGGCTGTCCACCAGAGACTCATTTGCCGCCAGAGAGGAAATGATGTCAATCCATTCCTCCAAAGGAGGAGAGAACTATAGATTTGTTTGGTGCAAACCTTTCATCTCTCACTTTTTCTTCTCCTTTTTGGATATGCATACGTGGTTCCATGCATGCATAAACGCACGCGGTTATGAGTGGCTCTGTGGTAGTTGCTTGCATGCGAGTTTATTCAGCCTTAAAACTTGAATATCTATTTAGAATTTATCTGTATTGTATCTGCATCCGTCTTTCTGGTTTGCATGTGCGACCAAGAAGCTCTCGTCTAAGGCGTGGGTTCCCCTTAGATTTTCACAAACTCCCAACATTCAAGATCTCATTCGTCTGGAATCTTTAATCTTAGCATCTGAAGACATTCAAATCGAAGAGCGAGGGTAATATAAGGTATCAAAAGAACTGTAATATAACGATCGTCGAGGAGTCAGTCTCGATCCAAAAGACGATTCGTACCTTCCAGAAGACCGTACCATGTCTCCTCATTCTCAACATTCACGTCGTATGCAAAACTCTTGATAGGTTGGCCGACACAGACACCGCGACGGAAGGTATACTCGCAGACTTCATGATATTTTGATGACCGGTGCTACGCACAGAAAAATAAAAATATGAACACAGTGTGTGTTCTAATACGTTATAAAGAGGTTCTCATCTGTATTTCATGAGCAAGTTTACAAGATAGTAACTTTCGTAAACTGCTTGCTAAGGACGCAATTAAGCAAAGCAATTAAACAATTTTATTCAGGAATTTTAGACTCTTACGGACACTACGGCACCAGCACGAAAACCCTCAACTTAAATGTTATCGACGCGGACTGTGTTTGGCAATTTTGAGAGAGAAAAAAAAATTTTATCCTGAGGAGGAAAGAAGTCTCGAAGCCAAATAAGATGAATATTATTTTAGTGACTCCGTATTTATTCCTTATCTCAGAGCTGGCTTTGCTGTTTTCGTTACTGCGTTTAGAATTTGTATCACTACGATTTCATGGAAGTAGAGAGAAGAATCTTTTTCATGTTATTTATCTATATCGATGTTTAAAGATCATGCGTATAAAGATGGTCCTTAAAGAATGACCTGGTGATAATAAAGACAGGGCTTTAAAAAAATGACCTGATAATAAAAACAGCTTTAAAAACTGATCTGGTAATGAAAAAGATCATTATACAATAACTTGTCATCTTTAAAAATAATCAACGATAATTAATGAAACAAAAAGCTGGTGTAACCTTTCAATAGGAAAAATCTGTGACGACAGCAGCTCTGTCAGGTGCCCCAATACTCATGACGGAACCTTCACTTTCCATCTTGAATCTGTTGGCTGAAACCGATCAGCGATTTTGACCTTTGATCTTGACCTTTGACCTTTATGACTGGATATCAAAACCCCCACATGAGGAATGTCAGTATAAGCAAACACTGCAAAACAAAACTATTTTCTGGCTAAGTTGAAAGCTAATTCAAACTTCTCCGCCAATCAGCTCAAATATATTCTTACCTTTAAAATATTAACCGTACTTTAGTAGAAGGATAATGGCTCTATGACTTAAAAACATTTTAATATAAAAATTAAGTAAATAATTCTATAAAATATTTATTTCATAGTTAAAGGTTAGTGTAATTAATGTAATTTTTTATCCGCACGTAATTCACAAGTAACCAAATACTGTCTATACTTTTATTCTTCTGTCCCCTGTCCCCTGTCTAATTTTGCTTTGGCCTTATACTAACAAACTACTCCTCTTCTCCTTTCAAGATGTCTCACTAAAGTGTTGTGGGACACACGTCTTTCACACCGGAATCAACTTCACCGACACGAATCATTAAACTTAAAGCTGACGCCTTCCATTCCAAAGGAGACAACTTGAGTAGCAAGGTCCTGAAATTATGAGAGAGAGAGAGAGAGAGAGAGAGAGAGAGAGAGAGAGAGAGAGAGAGAGAGAGAGAGAAAGCTTATATACACTAACGGATATCTAACTTACAATTCTAATTGCCACACGAATATTGTGCGCGCATCGTAAAAGGCAGGCATATTCAAGGGAGATAATTAATAATTAGTTACACAGGATAAGCACGAAACAAGACTTTACCTCCTCATGTCTGTGGTCGCCACTTCGCGGCTGCATGATGATAAATTGAAATTATACAAAATCATAAAGGCGGATCAATCTCTGGAACGGCAAAATATTTTCAATTTTGTTTTAAAATTGTTCACATTTTTTTAATCGGGAATAAATGCGAATTGCCGACATCTTCAAGTGTTACTAGTTAACAACCTAAAAGAATGTGCGTGAAAAGTATGTGTGTGTTTGTGTGCGCGCGTGTGTGTGTGTGTGTGTTTGTGAACGTGTGTGTAAAAAGAGAGAGAGAGAGAGAGAGAGAGAGAGAGAGAGAGAGAGAGAGAGAGAGAGAGAGAGAGAGAGAGAGATCGTTCTTGTGCAGAGTGCAATTTTGAGAGTTCAACCAGAGAGTTCCCAGAAGTACTTTCTTCAATCCTGGTAACTGTTTCACTGTTGTGGGTAGCAAATTATGAGAGAGAGAGAGAGAGAGAGAGAGAGAGAGAGAGAGAGATCGAGAGAGAGAGACATAGTTATAACAGTACTATCATACTTTAACTGAAAAAGGAGGCCTTCGGTGACATAATCCTCCGTGCAATGAAGAAAATGACGACGAATGATCTCTCTCTCTCTCTCTCTCTCTCTCTCTTTGAATAAAATAAATTTCCAGTCCCATTGACTTTACTCTACGTATTTAAACGTAACTGTCGCATTCGCGAGGAGCCCCAGCCCTTAAGTTTCAGCTCCTTGTGTGGAACTATTGACGATATTTCATACTTTCAGCTCGTAAAGTTTCTCTTGATTTTACTGTATTACCATTAACGCCGACAGCTGGTTTTCTTTGATACCTTTCACTGCTTTACTTATTTCGCTTTCTATATGATGAGGACATATCCTATGACTGATGGATGACTTTCTTTTCTTTATTTGTTCAAGAATGGCAACACTTCTCTCTCAAAACATCCATTAGGCTGCGAGCATATTTCCCTGTATACTATGATTTAACATTTTGAAAATGTTTGTCTAAATACGCAGACACGCACAGACACACACATCTATTTATATATGTATATATACACATTATACATATATGCGAGTACACTCAGTATGCATGAATCTGCATTTATCTTTATCCCAAACTGGATAAAGATATCGTAAAAAATATATATATAACCAGATCATAAGTACGCAACACAAGCGAATCATTAACTTTTGAATCAATTCGTTTCCCGGTGAAATTTTTTCTCGTCCCAATGACGTCCTTGATTAAGGCACGTGAGTCTTCAAAACAAAAATCCTGATTAGATCAGGGAGTCACTGTGTATGTTTGTGTGTGTGTGTGTGTGTAGTTGCGTGAGAGTGCGTGTGTGGTTAGGCGTGGGGGCCTGCTGTGTTGAGTAAGGCAAGGGTTGAATGGGACATATTAATTTAGCAGGAGGAGGTAAAAGGGAGAGCAGCTGTCTCAGGATGCAGGTTAATTATAGTTCAGAATCTGAGGAAAGGGAGGGAGTGAGAAGTGTGGCGTTTTTCTTCTGCAAAAATTACACTTGGACCGGAACGATTTTTCAGATGTCTGTCTCCAGGAAAAAAGTGGAAGACATCACTTGATGAGGCTGATTGCCAAGGCACCAGATGTGAAAGAATTGAAAATATAAGATCATAATTCACTCTGAGTGGAGCAGTCTTTAATTTAAAAATGCACAGCAATATATTAATAAATGAATGGGTGTTTTTTAGAGTTCCCTAAGCAAGCAATGGTACAGATCAGGTCCGAGAACTCAGGAAGTATTGTCCCAAGCCAAAATCTGGGTTCTGATATAAATCTGCATTTAGAAATTAAATTACATAAACCACAACATCATAACAAACGAATTTAAAAAGATACATTTTTAACCAACCCAAACTAAAAAAAATAAATAAAATGAACAAATCTTGTTTGGAAAGAAATTTGTTCTAAAGAAATCTATTGGCTGATTTATGCAGTGCACAACCCAGTCCATGAAAAAATAATCCATAAACAAGTTAATAGGAGCAAAATTATTTATAAATCAGAATTAATCTTGTTACTTCATTTCTTTTTCCAGTGGCAATGGACTTTAGCGTATACCAATAGGGCAGAGCAAACTGATCCAGTTCTATCATATTTGCCGAATAGAGACATTTCAAAACTTTTGGGAGAGAATACATTTTCTTCAAATCATTCAGAGCATTCTGTGTGCCCGACAAAGTTTCAGGACCACAGCATTTTTTAGTTGGGAATGAATGGCTCCGTTCCATTATCGTGAAATAAACTAGGAAGTTTAAAAGGAGAATCACCATTGCCATTTCCGGAGTAGTTTACGTCATACGCAAACATCGCAAATAGAGCGCAATTGGTCCCTTTTCGTATGCAAAGACGTTTGGCAGAAGTAACGAAACCTCGTTGGAAACGAAGAATTCCCATTTCCTTTATCGGTCTCCGCCCTGTTTGGATATCAGATGACTAAAATATTTCTCTATTATACCTTGAAAAGTTTGAACATACACACACCCATACAGTACATACTAGCATACATACATACATATATATATATATATATATATATATATATATATATATATATATATATATATATATATATATATATATATATATATATATATATATATATATATGTATATATATATATATATATATGTATATGTATATATATATATATCTATATATATATATATATATATTATATATATATATATATATATATATATATATATATATATATATATATATATATATATATATATATATATATATATATATATATATATATATATATATATATATATATATATATATATATATATAACATATATATTTTTTATGCGTGAATACAATCCAGGGATCTTCACTATGGTGCTGCAAGATATTTTGAATATGGTCTACTCTGTCGTTTTCACGCTTGATCAGGTTCTGCATGAAGAGTCCAAAAAGTACCGCGAAATGGACTTAGCAAAGATTAAGAGATTTGTCCTGCTTTCTGGTACAAGCTTGTAAAGTCTTTAAGACTGCTCAGTCAACTTATGTGTGTAGAAAAAATAAATAAATGATAGGCTTTAAATCTGTAAGAAAAAAGTACAGGTTAGTCATGTTAAATGAAAAACATTTTGAAAAGCCTTTCATGCTTGTTCTATTTGGAAAACTAAGTACAACGTGAATGCAGCCTGTAAATAAAGTTCTCACGCTCCGTAAAACAACAATTTAGCAACAACAACGAAACACATTACAGCCCTTTTTATCGCTCAAGTGAGTTATAAGCGCCATTCGGGTCACTGGAATGGATATTAAGCGCTGCAAATGTTACGTTAAAGGCAGCTCGGCCCCTGGGTTATCTTTTCGTAATGTCCTTTAGCGCAATTACGAAGTCCCACTTAATTTCCATCCAGGAGTAAAAGACTTCAACGGGCGTTCTAAAAAGTAAACTCCTCTCGTTAGTTTTCAGATATTTTCAAGAGATCATCTTTCACCGGAAATATTCTTGAAATAAGAGTCTGTTTTCTCGTAGCTTTAATGTAGAAGACTAAGCGGGTCCCAGAAAGAAAGCAAGGGAAGTGGCAATTGAGTTTGGTGCATGTTGCATTCCTTGGAAGCCTCTGACGAAAAAATTATAATTTCTGCTACTACTTTTTGATAAAAAATACTTCTAGCTGGTGTCAGGGCAAGGGTCTTTAATGTTGGCATTATTTTATGTATATTTGTTATCTAATGAATGATAACAGTTAAATACTTTAAATTATGCTTTGGTGCTCTGACTATACATTCGAGTGCGTGGAAAATATTACGTATCCACATATTGTTCGGAATACATTACTTTTGTTAACAAAATTCAGGCTCTTTTGCCTTTGTACGTTCTTATTTGCGTTCCTACATTCTCCATTGTTTTCTAAGGAAATTCAGCCATGCCTAGTCATGATGAGAGGTTGCAACCAAAAGGCTAAAAAAGGCTGAAGTAGAAAGAAACAGAAAACGAAAATAATGAAGTGAATGTGGAAACAGAATCAGGATTGCAGTCGGAGGAGACACAGCAGCTGACTTGAATTGGGTCATCCCCCACCCCCTAACCCCCAATCTCCAACCCCACCACCGACCCCTGTTGATTCCTCCCTATATGCAATTCCTCCCACGTCTCAGTCAACTTATACCACTTCACAGCAAATTCCTTCCCCTTTTCCATTAATTCTTTCCTTGTCTCAGTTATTCCTTCATTTTCAAGCTCATTCCTTAAGAGAGGATAAAGAAACGAGTTAAGCTTTTGAAATAAACATCTGAAAAGGATAATAAAAAAAGAAATTAATTCCATGGACCTGTGAAGGTGAGCAACCTTGGCTGTTGTTAGGATCTTCAGTGGAAGAGAAAATGCTTTAATTCCAGCGTTTGTTTTAATTTTCGTAGATCTGTATGCTTTTATTGTGATGGGCGTGAGTCGAAACCTTTCATGCACAATTTTTTAAAATAAACCACTTCACTTTTTTTCACTATTCAAGATTTTTAAAACTAATCATAAGTGAAATTTTTATTAGATGTCGAAACATGAAAGAGCTTTAATAAATGTTATCCTCAAAATTGTTTTATATAAAAAATTACTTTATTTCATAAAATGTTAGAATAACCTAAGTATATTTTTTATGGCAAATATATATAAATTTTGAAGATTTTATATATTTTCAGTATATATATATATATATATATAAATGAATATAATATATATATATATATATATATATATATATATATATATATATATATATATATATACATATATATATATATATATATATATATATATACTGTATATATATATATATATATATATATATATATATATATATATATATATATATATATATGACCTACTTTCACTGCTAATTTCATTGGCCAAAATTACGCCATTTTTATATAAAATATTATTTTTTTCAATTTGATGGGGACGGGGGCGGGGGCCCAGGCCGCTGTTAGGAGGAGGTGCTGTGTCGGAGTGTAAGTCTATTTTTCACAGTCTAAATATCACCGTGTGAAAATGAATACATAAAAAAGGAGAATCGTCACCTCTGTAACTGCGTCACTTCCCGAAGTGTCTCAATCGGCATGAGTCAGTTACGAACAGCTTTAGCGATATCGGCCCCGTGTTAATTACCGTCAGCTCCAAAAAAACAGGCTATAGTTGTTCACTATTATTCAGCTAGTTTTCATCTGAAAATAAGAGATAGGGTTTGACATTTTGTAAATTTTCAGTTATTTCTTTTTCATTGGTACCGAAAACTGAAAAATTTAGCCAAATATGCAGTTATCAGTAAGGTCTATGACTTGTTCCCTCGAAATATTTGATGATTTAGAACAATTTATAGAGCAGCTGTAACTGTCAATCCTTCAGAGGGTCGGAGATTTTAAAATTTTGTAGCACATTCTTTACAATTATTTTTGAAGTAAGAAATGTGTATTCAGTCACGCCTTTCACCAAGGGTTGGGTGGTTGTCCAGGTTCCGGGAATAATTTATACCTGTCGAAAACTGGGATACATTTGTCACTGTGAGATATTTCCTACAACTGTAATAAAAAAAACCTTCAATAGCCACAAAACTCCATTCATTTAATCTAAGTAAACTACTTTCATGTTTGTGAATGATGACAATCTTATTTAGTTAACACATAAACCCAGTCGACCGAATGGAATCATTAACACAATTACAATGAGATTAATTAATTAAGACTGAATTTAGCTGTCACTTTTCATCAGGTCATTAGCACTCAAAATTTCATTAGCAACTGTAAGGTTTTAATCATTTAAATCCTCCAAAAAAGGCCACAGTAGTATCACATCGCATCCTATTTCGGGATCATTGACATTAGATACAAAGGAGCGAATTACCAATTTTTAAAGGTGGGGAATACTTCTATATTTTTTTATGACGTACTGATTTCTCCTTTATTCATTGCATTATGCGGATAACCCCAAATTCCTGTAGGTGATAGTTTACAACTGAGGTATTATTTACGCTGCTCGCCGAATTATTAAGGGAGGAGTGAACTAGATAAAAGGTATTTGGAAATGAAAATAATAAGAGAAAGAAAGTGAAATACATTATGGTAAAAAGATGTAATGTTTACTAAGTATCGATTCATGTTCATGGATAGAAAGGAAAATAACAGAAATTTATTAAAATGGAGAGAGAGAGAGAGAGAGAGAGAGAGAGAGAGAGAGAGAGAGAGAGAGAGAGAGAGAGAGAGAGAGAGAGAGAGAAATAAGAAAGTGGTTTTTTAACGGCTGCATCTCTTGGCGTCAATACAGAACCCCCATAGGCCACTTGACGAAGCTGAATTTAATCTCTTTTAGCTGATATGCTGAGGACACTAAACAGACCAGTTTGAACGTTTCCATAAAGTTTTTTTGCTATCACCAGCTTTGGTTTTTGTTATGCGCTGAAAAATGAGTGTTAGCCTTTTATTGAAAATGAGTTTGAGCGAGGTTACCATTTGCAGGAAATGGTGCTTAAAAATGAAACGTTTAAAAACTGTAAAATTAATCACATGACGACTTGCTCATTTCAGGTTGGCAATTTTTCTGTTTTCGCTTCTGCTAAGAGCCACAACTGCCTTTTGCTGTTTCATACGCACTGTCACCTTTTAGAACCTTTTAGAGAGGGTAGTATCGGAAAGGTAGAGCTCTGAGCTCTCAACAGATCTCTAGGGATGAAGGAGCGAGCTATGTATATAAAATAAGAAATTTGGACGAAATGACCATTGGAATTACCATTTAGAGTGACAGATTGATTTCCGTTCTTGTTTCAGTGACTTTGATTTCACGTTATGTAATTCTGACAGGAGCGACATTTGCTTTTTAAGTATAAAGTGCGTTCACGGAGTTCCCTGTGTAAAGGATATGAAGTAAATTCAGAAGCGTAATGCCATTTTAATGTCGATTGAAATTATTTTTTCACGTAATGACAGCGAGTGAATTTTAAGATTTTTTTTAGTTACGTGCGAATCCATTTGAAATTTTTTCCTTTATCACGGAGATTAGTTCAAAGGTTTCTCATATACCATGACTACACACACACACACACACACACACACACACACACACACACACACACACACACCATACATACATATATATATATATATATATATATATATATATATATATATATATATATATGTATGTATGTATGTATATATACATATACATATTCATATCTTCATACGTCGAACGTATCGTCTGGTAATGAGGTTAGTAAGAATTAAATATCTGTAAATACAGTTTTTACTCCAGCCTTATTCATTTACATTCTTTTGACATAACACATCGGCGTAGTTATATTGGGTTATATATATGAAATGGCTAAATTTTATTTCTTATAATTTATGTTAGTAAGAACTGTAGATGTGGAATAATTTACTCAACCTTATTCATTTACATTCTTTTGACATAACACATCGGTAAGTTCGATTGGGTTCATGAAATCTAAATTTTATTTCTTATAATTTGTCACGTTTCTATTTGTCATTACTTCCAATAATAGTTTTCATATTCATGCCTGTAATGAGATTATGCCCATACCCTTTGGGCATCTTGTTACTGAAATTGTCTTTGCAAAATATGGATATGATACGTGATTTGTGAAAATCACGTATCATAGACATAAATTGCACCATAATTGCTAACCTGACGGCTCTTCGCCAGTCAAGTTCACAGTTTTATTGATATTTTTTTAAAAGTTTGTTTGCAACATCATTATTTTTTTAGGTTGATATAAGAATTCCATTACTTAGTAAACAATATCTTTATATTTTTATTTTCTATCTTTTATTTTTTTGTTTGTTAGGTTTTACAATTCAGTCATAAATAGAGCGTTTTTGGTCTCCAAATAAAATAGCATGAGCTCATTAACCTGCAGCAGTAAAATAAAAATTAATATCGTATATCTGGAATGGCATTCACCTCTAAATATAAACAATCTGGGTACAGAATTCGTTTTAATATGTTTAAGTGGATTATTTTGTTTAGAAATGGTAATCTCAGACGTTCTCTCATCCAAGGGGTTTGCTATAAATGTCATCAGTTTAATGTACAATTCAGTAGGAATTACTCATAAAATATATATATATATATATCCTTATATATATATATATATATATATATTATATATATATATATATATATATATATATATATATATATATATATATATATATATATATATGTGTGTGTGTGTGTGTGTGTGTGTGTGTGTGCGTATGTGTGTGTGTATGTATGTATATATGTATGTATGTTTGTGTGTATGAACAAATATATATGCATGTGCATGTGCTTGTACCACTTCTAAGAGGCTTCTAATGAGGACATTTATATAAAACAAAGAATACGAGTATAGATAGACATTTTGTACATGATAGGATAAGGTTATGACGGTAATGTATGCTCATAGCGATGAGTGTTATACTTTATTCGCATGATTTTTTTTTTTTTTTTTTTGCGGGAACTAACCGAACCTGCCACAAGATGTCGTTATCTAACCCTTCCTGAAAAAAACGTGAAATCAGAATAAGGGGGAGAAAATTTGAATCTTTCTGTCTATCTTCCAAATTTGGCGACCATCATCATGATTATCAAAAACCCTCTAGCAGTAACATCAATAATAATAATAATAATAATAATAATAATAATAATAATAATAATAATAATAATAATAATAATAATAATCTGCAATTCAGAATGCTACTGTCACGTTCTTGCAACCCATTTATTTGTGCTGATTCAAACTCTATCAAAAAATACACTAGATATGTTTCAAAATTTTGATGATCGAATGAAACCCAAAATATGATGTGACTGCTCATTCAGCATTTCATTTTAAAATTATGAAAGGAATGCGGTCTTAACTACTTACCTTATTTATTAAGGAATAAACGTTGTTACCCGACTACATAGCACACAAAATGTATTCATATGTTTATGTGTGTGTTGGGGGGGTTTTTCAGAGGGTGTGCAGATTAGTATACGGGCAACAAGCTTCACTTTTAAAGAACATATGCTGTTTAATAAGAAAATGCAGGACAACAAAATGAAGGTGACAAATTGTATGCAAGGTACAATCGCAAATCTATCGTAATTTTTGAAGAGACAAGTAGCCTACCCTAGTTAACCAAATAAATACCTTTGGGTCTCCAAATCTCATAAACATTTTCCTATCATATTTTGAATTTTTCTACTATTACTCCAGGAGTCCAAAATTCACTCGATGATTTGCTGTGGTGCTTCAACTTTATTCCTGCCTCTGAAAGGCTTTTCATTTTAATTAGGTATTGGGAAATGGAGGCTTTTGTACCCGTGATAATAGTCCTCGATATTTTTCGAAAAGTGTGGAAACTGAAACTTAAGGATTTCTCAGTTTTCACGATTTTTTACTACATATTTATAGACTTTTTTAAGTTTAGTTATAAAATTGTTACTGAAGATAATTTATTAAAAATAACGACAATGAATAGATTATAATTGATTAGCTAATATTAAGGTTATATATATATTTATAATGATTTAGATTATTGTTATATTTTTAGCATGGCATGCTGATTTACACGATGCTTTACTGACGCCATAAAGGAGCAAACTAATCATCGTTTCCAACTGCCCAGACATGAAAGGAGAGTTAAAGTAATCTTAGATATTTAGGCGATGAGTGACTGACATCTCTCAAGCAACTACGACTGCAGGCGTTCTGAACGCATCTCGTTTTCTATACCCGGTCGTAGAGCGAAAGCAAAATAAAGCGTGAGTCATAATATTCATGAACCACAAAAGCCTGGCTACTATTGTAAGGTTGGGTCATTATCGATAGAAACTGGCGAAACGAAGCAAAATTTTCACATTAACAATTGGTTATCGGAAGAACTACCTTCCTCCTCGTTGCAAAAGCTTACTGATGATACTTTACACGAGCTTAAATGACTTTTTTTTTTTTTTACCAGAAAAAAGTTTCATCGTTATTTCGATTATTGGTTCCAGTTTCTGTTGCTTAGAGTTTAGAGTTAACCATTGAAATCAACTGCAAGTGGTAATAGGGACTTATGAATTATGAAAAGTAAGTAACTAAATAAATGAACAAATTAGTAAATAAATAATGAAATAAATAGAATTAAATTAGAAGCAATTTTCTGTCCCTAGTCTTTTGACAAACGGTTGGTGTCGAAATAACGTGATTCAGTTCCACTAATTAAGGCAAATTTTTCCCATAAATAAACTGAATATAACTGGAAGTTAAATTGAAATGGTGTTAATTGGA
This sequence comes from Macrobrachium rosenbergii, assembly GCF_040412425.1. Lineage (NCBI taxonomy): Eukaryota > Metazoa > Arthropoda > Malacostraca > Decapoda > Palaemonidae > Macrobrachium > Macrobrachium rosenbergii. The sequence continues at coordinate 1,658,393 of NC_089749.1, read as the reverse complement.
TTGCATTTAATTTTATTTGTAATTAATGATGCATGAATCCTAAATATCCTGATGTAAAGTTGCAATTCATGAGATGTTTTAACTTTTGGCTGTCAGTCAACTATTAGTTGTTTTGAACGAAGAGACAGTGCCAGGGAATGTACAGACCCCTATAGATATTATAAAAGAAACATAAATGAAGATTAGTAGAAGGGGAACTCATCAGACAGTTAGATACTTTTCGAGGAAACAACAAGGCCTTCACCCTGAAGACTATTTTCGCAGATCGCTTAATATGCCTGGACGCTAATGTGTTGTTAGATAGTTCAGAGGAAAATGAGCCTTCGGCCACCAAACGTCTCAATTACTCATACAACAACAAGAGGACGCCGTGAAGGAATGATAATACTTAGGGAAAACCCCTGATTGGCAGTGTTAACTTTAATTGCTATTTTATTTTTTCAACCTTTCTGTTTTGTTTCTACTTTTTATCTTTTACAAACACTTTCCAATTACTTTTTTAAGCACAGCTGAAGAGAACCTTAGTGAAATTCGAAAGCTCCTGTTGTTATATTTATTTGCTTAAACTTTGTGCTTCGATAGTAGCTTTGTTCTTAACCATTCAAGACAAACAAGAAGAATGTGGTTTTATTATTGTGAAAACATATGGCATTAAGTTCCAGTGGCAACTTCGATATGAAGCTCAGTTTAATAAATGAATCACAGCGTTTGCTGACTAGTTTTACGTCCGAATTCGCTACATTTCCTCTATTATGATTTCATCTGGCAATACATACCAAAACAAACTTCAAGTTGGATGCCTGACAGTCATAGTCATTACACGGTAGCCAACCATGACAGCTAAATGCATATTCGTCATTTCATATTTGAGCAGAACCCCCAGTATGGGCTTCTGCTTTTGGTCTGAGATCTTCCGCCATTTGCAAAATCCCAGGTAGACCAAAGGCGTCCAGCCATTCACGAAGGCAGCTTTTCTGGCGGCCCAGGGTAAAGCGTTGTGACCTAGGGCAAGGAGAGGAGGAGGCGAGAGAATGAAGGATGGGGTATGAAAAGGGTGAGGGAATAATAGTGAGCAAATGAGGAAAGGAGGAAGAAAAATAATGAAGAATATTAAGAATACTAAACGCTTGTATTATCATCAACATTTGTAGCCTTCTCAAAATCATATTCAGTTTAATTTTTTAAAACAGTTTGAAATGGCGCATGGAAAGAAGAAATTACAGGAGAGAGAGAGAGAGAGAGAGAGAGAGAGAGAGAGAGAGAGAGAGAGAGAGAGAGAGAGAGAGAGAGACTGACGATTGCAAAAATGGAATCTTTCTTTTCATCATCTGCCCAGATTTTGTGCAAATTTTGGACATCAGTAGATGGAGGCAATTCAGCGAGAACGTAATGATAGGAAAAACGAGAAATAAAAGCAAAACCATCCGCAACTATTTATCTTTTGTTTTATTTCATCAACAGTTATTTAATATAATTTTCCTGACGACATTTTCAACTTTATACCTTTCAATCACGGGTGAAAATATACATTGCCGTTTTTATGTATGATCACGATCATTTTATTGTGTATGTGTAGTTTTCATTAGAGAATCGTCAGTTGGTGATCCTGAGATTCCTTCGAATTTTCAAAGGCTGTGTTCGTCGTTTCGAATATAGAATGTAATCGTATTCGTTTTCACGTGTCTGTGGTTTTATTTTGGTTAATAATAATAATAATAAAAATAATAATAATGATAATAACAATAATAATAATATGCACTGAAAGTAGTAGTAGTAATGGTTTGTTAGATTCCTCCGATACAAAATTCGTCTGTTTCTCAAGTTTCCAAAAAAAAAAATCTCGTAATTATTATCAGAAAATGCCCATCTCTGCCGGTAATAATTCTTTGAGAAAAAGTTGACCAATTTACGAAAGCAAAAATAAAGGAAACGTTTCAAGACAAAATTTTTTTCTCACCTGCCCTTGGTTATTTCGCATCGTCTGTCTCCCTTTGGCCTAATCAGTTCCAAACTTTCTTTTCCTTTTTCGAATCCTCGGTAATTTATCTCTTTTGGACAGAAACCAGATACATCCACATCATTTATGATGACGTAATGATATGTCATCAAGCTGAAATCTTTGATATGTGATCCATTTATCAAATCATTACTCTCCATGTGCAAGACATTTTGCCCAAAATTTTCGCTTTCGTCTTCTGCAATGGGCAGCCGCTTTTCCGGAATGAAAATTTGGAGCGATTTTACACGAAGGCTTCGAATGGTATGTATGTATGTATGTATGTATGTATGTATGTATGTATGTATGTATGTATATATGTATGTATGTTGTCCTGATGTTTTCAGTTACGTAGAAAATAAGAAGATGGAGATGAATAATGAAATATTCTGAAATTAGTGTAAGGATTTATAAATATAAGATACGGAGAATGTTAGTGTAAACTTATGTCTTTTAAAGAGATGTATGGTGCTCTTAAAGTAAATAAATCTTAATTTAGTGAGAGAGAGAGAGAGAGAGAGAGAGAGAGAGAGAGAGAGAGAGAGAGAGAGAGAGAGAGAGCTTAGTTGTAGTCAATATAGTTATGCAAGTGTTTGTTGAAGGAGAAAATACCGCTTAGTTATAACAAACATCATCATTATCATCATCATCGCCACGCCATAATTCATTACCATTATCATCAGAAGAACGTTTCCCCACATCCGTTTGATCATTAAAAAAGTGCCATCAACTTTGAACGTTGATGTGTATATTGTCATTGTTATATTGTCATTATTTTAATTGAAAAACCAAGACTAAAGCATTGTTTGGGAGAAAAAAAATAACTTTTCGAACGAAGAATTTATACATTGTGATGTGTAAATACACAAAATATTGAAGCAAATCCCTTTTGTTTAGATAAAGTGATATCTAGCACAAATTGCTCTCATATAATGTCTTTTATAAGGAAAATCCTCTGTCTTCTATCAATCGCGATAGATAAAAGATAAAACGAGCGTTAAGCAGCTCCTCATGGTTTGAGTTGGTTTTGCCTCGACATTCCATTTCTCTCAGCTGCCGAACTCGGCCCATGAATCTCACGAGTTTTGCTTTTTCATTCACTTGAAAATAAGGACACCTAACCAAAATGTATTGAACGCAGAATTTTTGGAGGTTTTCCTTTAGTTATTACAGTTTTACTATTTTGTTTAAATGTGCTTTAAAATATAAGCCACGAATATAACTTGACATTCAATTCGTAATAAAAAATAAACTTGGCAAACATCAAATGGTTGTGGGAAAAGACCCCAGAAAATTCATGGCGTTTCTTAAAACAAATATCACTGCGAAAGTTGTTGGCAGCGTTGTCTCGAAACTGTGAGTAACTGAAAATAGTTGCAAAAACGACCAGTTCATATGATTCAACAAATAGCGCTGCGTCATTTTACAATATATAACATTCAACAGCCAACCCATGTTTGCTTTAAAAAGTCAATTGCGGAGCAGAAATTCCATTTCCTTTAGTGGGACGTTTGTACATTTTCCGTATTCCGTTTGTCGGAAAGGACCATGTAGAAATTATTCATATTTTACCAAATGTGTGTTATGCTGGTGCTACCGGTGTACCGAAGGAGCTAGCCGCGCACTGTATCAGATCGGAAACGACGCCGAAGCTTCCGAACCTTCAGAACAGAAACGAAACGACGTTTAGTACGCGCACTGTATCAGATGCCATCCGAACGAATGCGACGCGGAAACAGTTCTCACTGTGCTTGGGCGTCATTTCATTTTACTCCAGCAAATATGAGCGATTCTTTTAGCAGTGACGAAGAAGCTCTTGTGTTAGCCCTTGCATTTGCATCTGCAGAGGAGGAACAAAAAAGAAAAAAAAAAACAGTGGGTTCATCATATCTGTGCTTCTAGAAAAACGAAGGCGAATATGTTACACTGTTTCCTCATTTGAAAAAGACAATACAAAATTTTTTCCAATATTTTCATGAGTTACGAAAAATTTAGTGAATTACTATCACTGTTAAAAGAAGAAATAGCCAAGCAAAATTTATTTTCGAAAATGCATAACTCCAGAGGAACGACTGGCTGTAACTCTCAGGTAAAAGGCCTATTTTTCTTTTCTTTTATTACGATTATTACTATTAATGTTATTACAACTGTAATGCAGTAAAGGCTAGTCTAGGTTATCAGGTAATCAAACAATTTCTATTCACAATGATTTATATTTGAAAATGTTTTCACTATCTAGAAAATAATTTGTTATAAATGAATTCATAATCATCGAATTGCTTAAGGAAAAAAAAACTTGTATTACACAATTTCTTTGGTAATAAAAGACATGGTGATTAAAAGACTAATTTACAGTTAAAGGAAATGACTTTGCTCATTTTCAATTGGAGTCAAACATATTGAAGGGGAACATGGGGGGAGTGAAGAGCCTGGTGTATAACTTGTCGAAGGGGAAGGGTGTTGTGGGGGAAATGTAGAGCCTGTTAAATTTCTATATTCGTATTCTGAAACCAAAGAAGAAATGCGGGATTTAATTTCAATTTGCAAAAGGGGAGAAAATGTCCTAACTGTGTCTTCTATTCCTTTGAAATATGATGTTAAATGATCTTGTTTTGGTCTTTTACTTTGCAAATACGTTTTTAAAATTTCATGAGCCGAGGACCCAAGTTCTTGGCTGGACTTTTTCTTCTTTCTGGTTTGCTTATCGGGCATTGCAATTTCGTGTGGGGAAAGAGGTTCTACTTCATGGGTTGAAGAGTCGTGTACTTCTACTGTGATTTCATGTGGAGAAGCTTCTTCTGCAATGAATGAAGTCTCATCTTCACCTGTTTCTTGGGGGTTGTCTTCACATTCCAAAGAATTTTGTTCAATAGCAGACAAATTGCTTTGTTGCTGCCGTTTTTTGTTAAAATGTGCGTTCAAGAACGCCATCTGATTCTCATATTTCCACAGTGGAATATTGACTGCTTTTTGGCCGCTCACCGTCTTCTTCCTATTTATGGCCTTTCTATAGCAGTCACGCAAGGAATTCCATCTTTTCTTCAATTCTTTCACTGGAAAGACGCAAAATGCAAACCATTAGTTTATAGTGCGACTTTTTAACAGGGGTTCCCAAACTCAGGTATGGGGGTTTATCTGTTCCATTTAAAATTAGTGCGATTTTAGAAGGCATATAAATGTGGAATAAAAATAATAATTAGGTAAATGACTAATTCTTTGGTATCTTTGGCTTTCAGATTTCTAGGCCAAGCGGGAACCTACAGGACAATATCATTCAACTACAGACTGGGAGAGACAACTGTACGAGAAATTGTTTACGACACTTGCAAAATAATTTGGGAAAACATTAGTCCAATTGTAATGCCACCACCTAATGTCTTAAAGTGGGAACAAATATCAGAAGCTTTTGCTAACAAATGGCAGTATCCAAACGTGATAGGAGCGATTGATGGGAAACATGTAGTGATTACCAAACCTAATAGAAGCGGCCCTCTGTATTTTAATTATAAAAAAGAGTTTACCATTGTGTTAATGGCATTAGTAGATGCAGATTGCAATTTCATTACCGTAGATTTTGGAGCCTATGGAAAAATAGCGATGGCGCTATATTCAGAGATTCTAATAGGTAAAGGCTTTTATCTAATGAGTTGAATATACCACCCCTAAAGCATTACCTAATACAAATATTTACTCCCACATGTCGTCGTTGGCGACGAAGCCTTTCCCTTCATAATCATATCATGCGGCCTTTCCCAGGAGCGCAACTTGCTAATAATGCAGCAAATAAGATATATAATTATAGATTCAGAGCTAGGCGTGTCTCTGAAAATGCTTTTGGTATATTAGCGAAAAAGTTTAGAATCTTCAGTCAGAAATTGCAAATTACACCTGACCACGTTGATATTGTTGTCTTAGCAACAACGTGTTTGCATAATTTCCTACGGGATGATTTAAAAATTTGTGGCAGCCTGATGAGTTGAATAGTGTAGATGTAGGCCTAACAAACGAGGGGTTGAAGGTCTTCGTGGGGTGGGTGGTAATGCTGTACGTGAAGCTTTCAACATTAGAGATAGTTTTAAGCACTATTTTACTTCACCAGAAGGCAAAGTACCCTGGCAGGAGGATATGATCACCAGAGGAAGGCTACATGATAATTAATAAAAAAAAACATAATTGTAACTTGGAATAAAACATATAATGAATTGAAGTTTTCTTACCTGCTATATTTAAGTCTTGTGAAATTTCTTCCCATGCATTTTCTTTTCTACCAACATCATAATAGTATTTATGACTTAAATCATATAAAATATCGTGTTGATAGACGCCATTGATTAGTTTTTCATCAAAGTTAGCCATAATGACTGCGGACGTGAAGAGAAGGCAAAGCTAATTCAGTCACTGCACTGGTGAGAGTAACGCTTGATGGTGCGTTCTGCGCATGCGCGGTCTCTCAGACGCTTCAGACGTGTCAGAAAAATATGCTCTTGGAGATTTCCGCGTCGGTTCTGTTCTGAACTGACGCGTCGGTTCGTTTCCGATCTGAGCCAGTGCGCGCTATCTCGTTCAAATGTATTGTTTCGATTCCCTTCAGACATTTCTTTTCCGATCTGAAGCGTCGTTTCTGATACAGTGCGCGGCTGGCTTACAATTAGTCGACTTCTTGCATTGGGATCTATGTACGATAACCCCAGGGATTGCTCATTTGCTCGAAGTTCTTCCTTATTTACAAGGGATTTGAAACAAATGAGTCACGTTAGATCTAAATAGCCAACAGTTTAATATTGAAACTAGATACCATCATCATCATCATCATCATCATCATCATCATCATCATCATCATCATATTAATAATAATTAAAATCATATCTCGTAGGGAGGTATTAAACTGGCACAGAGTTACTTTTAAGCAAACGAATACCTAAATGATTTTAAACTTGTAAGCTTAAACGGGCAAGAGCAAGAACGAGGTGCTTTTCGAATTTCAGTACAATTACTTCAAGAGGTCATTCTCCATTTAATGTATCGTGGATATCAGAACATAATTTTATCTGATTTATTCTAAAGACAGAGTGTTGCCTGCATGCAATGGAATTACTTAAATTTCTGCAACGATTGTGTCAGGATCTTATCTCTCATTACTGAGAAGGCTGTTGTGTACATGTGATGCAATTGCTTTCATTTTGAGCTGAAAATATCGTAAATTCAACTTCTTTTGATTTTAGAAAGGTCATTTTAAAACGATATTAAGTTCATTTAATATTATGTTATGTTAATAAACATCTCGCATTACAGCGTTTTCCTCTTGACTCCATGTACACTTTACAAGGCTTTATCATGGATTAGATATCATAGGTTTCAGAATTACAATATGAATACTTGGCCCATATATCTTTGTCTTATTTTTTGGTATTCACTGTAATGGGTTTTCTAATGAATAAATGCCCATGTATGAACATATGATCTAAACTATATGGGGAAGAAGTATCCAGTTCTGACGAAGTCTGACATAATCGTCATTTCTTCATTTTTCCTGGCATTAATAAGTCAGAATGTCATTCAAAATCGTTTATCACGCAATGAAGGTAATAATCCTTTCACTTGACGACAGAGAGAGAGAGAGAGAGAGAGAGAGAGAGAGAGAGAGAGAGAGTAGCAGCGTCACAAATTAAAATTTCTGTGGATGTTTTGTCATGGCATTTATTAAGAAATAAAAGATTGGGCCAATGAATAAAAAAAAAAATGAATAATCCAGATTACTTTGGAACTTTTAACAAAATATTTCCTCTCTAATAAAATTAGTAAATCACCCTTTTCTCTTCTCGAGAATTCAGTTGGAACTGGAACAACGGTTGGAGAGTTAGTAAAAAAAAAATTCTTTTGAAGTTCAAAATAAAAGCGGGAGCTTAATTTGGGAAATATGTCTCAACGGATGATTTAATATAATGTTTTGTATTATACGACTACTTTGACATTACCAATAAAAAAAAACTTTTTACAGTTCAATCCTTAGCCATTTTTCAGTGGACTGACAACGTACTTCAAGCACTCGTACATGATAACTATATTCTAAAACCTTGTTTATGTCAGGTTTTAAGTAGTTACTTAGTTGCATATTACTCAATGCAGTATTTTGAACACTAAAACCACTTCAAAAATAATGACTGGGTGTTCTAGTTCGCCTTTCCTTGGACTTGATCATATTGTGGTTTACAAAGAATCATAACCCATTCTTTGAGTTATATTAGGGCAATTCTCTTGAATAAACTTCAAACCTGAACAGGTAACACTAACATCGTTGTATGTAAGGGCAATTAGTATTACGAAAATGCAAACATTTAAAGATATTAGTGAAATAAACTGAGATTCAGCTGAGATTTATTCTTTTAACACCTTCGAGGAGCGATGCACTTTTGACAGTCAGTTTAAGCTAAAAGTTTAATATATATTAATATATAGAAGATATCTTGGCGAATCATAGATGCCTTGGGATGCTGCGATGCGGTTAATCTAATTTAATTCCTTCACGTCTTTAATATTCCGAGAAGCCGGAAAGCTGTAGGTTCTAGCGCCATTCTTATTTTTTTTTTTTTAACGCAAATACCCCTTAACATCCAAAGGGGATTATATATATTTTGCATTCATCCCTAGCCAGGATTATATAGTGCATAAGTCAACCGATTACCTCTGATGAAACCCCCATGGAATAAGTTCGAATCCTGGACAGTGCGAATGAACTTTTCATATATAATTTCCTTTAGGGTAAGTTACAGTATTCCCACGATAACGGGAATTCGATGTTAAAGGGCATATGAGGGTCGATATTTAAGTATGTATGTATGTATGTACGTATGTATGTATGTATGTATCTATCTATCTATCTATCTATCTATATATATATATATATATATATATATATATATATATATATATATATATATATATAATATATATATATGTATATACACACACACACACACATATACACACACACATATATATATATATATATATATATATATATATATATATATATATATATATATATATATAATATACATACATATGTGTGTATGTGTGAGCATATTGAATTTACAAAATACTATAGGCCTTTTCCCCTTATGGACGGGGTGAGTGGGGTTACATTAGGTGTATAGCCTGTGGTACATTCGCACTAATTGTCAGCAACGTTTCCATCACTGATATAGTTTAAATGTTATTAGCGCAACGTTACCAGCAAAGCAATGCAAGGAAAAAATTTGATGTAAGCATACAAGCAAGGAAAATTTCCTATAAGATACTTTAATCGATACTTCTATATCACTAAGAAATCAAAACTACTTTGTGTACTGGATCCTTTTTTTGATATTCTACATATTTTTTCCAGAGTCACATAAAGTACGCCGAATACTTCTGCTGGCTCTGCAATCGTTTGAGAATCTAAACTTGTTTTGCGCTTTTATCTAAAACATTTCGATAACAGGGAATTTCCCTCGGATGCACAGCAACGTCGAATGTTAACATATTATTGCCATTATATCTGGGTCAGAGTTGTCGAATATGAGCGACAGAATTTTATTTCGCCATTACCGAGTGTTTCAGTTAAACGGTCTTTCTGACTGCTTGACTTTTTTACTCGTTTGCTTCTGTGAGAATTGTCTTCAGTCATTTCCAAATAGAAGGCAGACGAAAAGATTTTATTTGAGAACAGGAATTTACCAGCTTGTGAGAATTTCTGGTTGCTATGAAATAATTTGTTTTTAGTCTTTGATATTTCTGTGAATTAAGTTTTTCATATTGCATCCAATACCAAAAAAAAAAAAAAACAATTCTTTGTGGACTCGTTCCATTTTGAAAACAGCCGCAATGTTGCAAATGGGTTCTACTGAATAATTAGTAATAGTTTCGAGTAGAATTTAACCTCAGCGGCATTTTCAATCATTTTGCGGAAGATGAAAGTTGCCTCTATTTGGACAAAACTTTGTGAACATTATGAAAGCGTGACGAATAAATGGGGTAATGAATGCTGAATGAAATTAAGTAAACTGACACTGATATTGAAGAGGAAAAATTAAATGTTTTCTGTATCACTGATTTGAAACTCTTAACTCTCAAAGGGGCTGGGCATGTTTGCTGCTATAGAGAGAGAGAGAGAGAGAGAGAGAGAGAGAGAGAGTAGGGTGCAGTGAAATCTTGAATGCATATCGCAAAATGACATCACTTTTTGGTTCCCGGCTTTTGCATATATTGTACCAAGAGTCGCCAAAATCTTTGGATGCTGGGTATAAACTTCTTTATCATTCCTCGTAAACAGAGAAAGAAGAGTCAGAGTTCCGTACGAATTTTTGAAAGGGAAGGAAGATGTCTCGTTCTTGTTATTATATATAAAATTAAGTAGAGATAAGATTCGTGTAAGAAAGAAGAGCAATATTTCTTAAGTTTTCATTCACGCGCTTTTTAAAAACAATTCTTTATTAGTGATGAAAACCAAAAATACGGCGTTTGTGTTCTTGAATATAAAAGAGAGAGAGTGGAAGGAGATGCTTGAACATACCCTTCCCTTTTGGAAGAATTATATCAGCACTTTTAGTGACAAAGGAGAAGTCGCTCTCTAGAAGGAAGACGACTGAATAGTGCGTGTGTGTGTGTGTGTCTGTGCGTTAGTGTGTGTGCGTGTGTGTGTGTGTGTGTGTGTGTGTGTGTGTGTGTGTAAGTGTTTAGACGTCATAGTAAACCGAGATATTTTACTACAATAAATCAGAAAACATTATCTATAATCTTTTATTTCTTTTGACTAAACTAGATAATTTTAATTTGCTATAACTTTGATCATTTATAATAAATTTATCTTATATATGAAATGGTCTTTGTAACTTGCAGGAAATAATTCGAGATATATTTTAATATCAACGGAAGTGAGCGTGATAAAAAGTGTATCCTTATTCTTTTCAGAGGAAAAGAAAGGTAAACCGCTATTATCATCTTGACCAATGTAATTATTTTATTTCATTCCTTTTACCTCTGACTGAAAAGAATTCGACACTTACCTATAATATCAGTATGAACATAATTTCTGTACCCACGCGTAAAACAAACACATGTTTCCACTCCTTAAAGTCACGATGAATAGTATGACAAACAGTTTGTTTTGATTACAACACAAAGGCATTATTTTCTTTCCGTTTCCAGCAGCGCAGATTATCGACGGGGTATCAGATGTCGCCGAGATTCCAAAACCGATTTAAACTTGGGGCTAAAGACCGGACCTTCAGCGAAATCGTCTTTGTTTTATATTTCTTTATTGATTTTTTTCTGTTCGAAATCGATGAGAAAAATTCTGCAACTTTTCTCATCAGTGAAATCTTTTCCTTGGACGTCAAGCGGAAAGGAAAACTTAAAAGCCAATCTTTCATGGCGTGGGATAGTATTATTATTATTGTATATGTATATATATATATATATATATATATATATATATATATATATATATATATATATATATATATATATATATATATATATATATATATATATATATATATATATATATATATATATATATATATATATATATATATATATATATATATATATATATATATATATATATATATATATATATATATATATATATATATATGTGTGTGTGTGTGTGTGTGAGTGTGTGTGTGTGCGTGTGTTTTGTAAACGCAAAAGAATCCGGAAAACACAGGGATTCTGTGAATTAAAAGACTGTGTGGTTATTGAATAGCAAAGAGAATTGATTGAGTGGATTGGGTAACCGGATCTAGAAAGTAGAATGCTGGATTGCAAAAGCTGGTTTTGGAATTGTATAGAAATACTCGAACGCATTGGTTTTCTACAACATATTGCACATCTCAGATTAATATATTGGAACGAAATCTAATCAACTCAAGCAATTTCCCCTTAGAGGAGGAACTATGTATACACATATATATATATATACATATATACATACAGACATACATACATACATACATACATACATACATACATACATACATATATACATATATATATATATATATATATATATATATATATATATATATATATATATATATGTGTGTGTGTGTGTGTGTGTGTGTGTATGCATGTATGTATATATGTGAATGTGCATATCCTTATGTGTATAGTTTGTACCTATGAGTTAGGTTAGGTTTCTTAATTATATTTATCTTTGATCATCGATTGAGTTCATCTCTGTCTCTCTGTCTCTCTCTTTTTCTCTTTTAAGCGGTTATTTTTGTTGTTTTCTTGTTTTATATAAGCGAACTGGTTGTTCTAAATTTACATCGATCTCTATGTATTTTCTGCAACAAAATCTAATAGAGCCACATATAATAATTTTTTTATGAACCTTTACTAAGCTTCGCTTCCCGGAGACTCCTCTTTTCAACCCTCCAATAATCTGTCTACAAGAGTACTCTATGGTCCGATAAATAACCGAATTGTCTGCCTGAAAGCATTATCCTGTTCAAGAGAGGCGGAGCGTGAAATAGAAAATGCTCCAAGTAAGTGCGAAAGCCAAAGGGAAAACTTTACACAATCTGCAGAGAGCCTTTGGAACGCCCATCTTCATTCTCACTTGGAATTACTGCAAAAGTTTTTTCAAGTGTTCTTGAATCAACTTTTCATCGGTCATTGCCTACCTATATATATATATATATATATATATATATATATATATATATATATATATATATATATATATATATATATATATATATATATATATATATGTATATATATATATATATATATATATATATATATATATATATATATATATATATATATATATATATATATCTATATCTATATCTATATATATCTATATCTATATCTATATCTATAATGTGTGTGTGTGTGCGTGTGTGTAATGTTGCCATTTACCTTTTTCCCCTCTTGTGTGAGTGGCCCCGTATGTGTACATCTTAGTATTTCTAAGTATGTTTATACGGATGAGGTCGCTGGCATTACGTCCCTTTTTCTCGGCCACAAGGAACGCTAACGCTCATCCACAATAGGCCGGAACCGTTTCTTGGACCAGGCAAGCGCGAGTCAATCACTGTACCATTCGACCGCAATATACATTATGGAACAATCCCTTCACCTTTTCATTTTTTTGTTTAAATCTGTTGCTCTCTTTATGTACATCTCTCCCTTTCCTTTCTCCTTCTTGAAGTTTTATTTGTGCCTCTTCTGGGTGTAGGCTTTAGGTTGGCTGATATATATCAGCTTCCGCATAGAAAATCTCTACAGGCAGTTTTAGGCCTTAGCTTTACGCATACGTTTTGTAGCTAATGGTTTTCCTTAGAATCCATTTTATCTTTATGTTTAAATATCTTAATATTCCCGTCTTTATGCTTAAATATCAAAATGAAAGCAAATGGCGATCTTAACAAGCACTCACGCAAACGAGTTACTCCATGACCAGTAATACCATTACTATTATTTTATTTTTTTGAATTAGGTTCCAGTGTCAGAAATTACAAAGCAACTTCGACAAAATAATGTTTTATCAGTCCTATAATGCCAGTTATTAACTACTTTTTTTTTTATTCATCTCTCAAGACCAAAATAACAAACGAGGAAATATTAATTTGACAGTAAAATTGGCGTCAGCTGCAAAGACGAAACCAATACACATAAACACACACACACAGTCAAAGGAAAAACATGATCTTTATGCGAAGCATTTATATATACATTTAATACAGTAGACGATAAATCCATACCTGTATATATCAGTTGTTTGTAGCGCTATTGAGTTAATGAGATTTTTTACCAACAAATTAATTTTTTTTTTTATAACAAAACCCATTGACAGTTTAGGAGAAGAAATGGGCTTTAGGGAAATGTTTAAACAACTGGAAAAGGTTTTATATATACAGAGGAATATACATATAGCCTGCGTTAGTTACCAAGCAGGCGACAACAGCTTTTCCAGAGACTTTCTTAAAGGCTCAAGGTCTCTCAACTGTCAACACTACATATCAATCACAGGACATTCTCCTCAATATTAATTTCAACATTTGTGTTGCGTTTTCTGTTATCCTGAAACAAATTTCAGTTCATTCTTTGAGAGAGAGACAGAGAGAGAGAGAGAGAGAGACAGACACACACACACACAGAGACACACACACAGTCACTGTTTTGAGAGAGTTATTGATACAACATGAAAAAGGAGATATAGAAATGGGATTATTACAGATAAATATATTATATATATATATATATATATATATATATATATATATATAGAGAGAGAGAGAGAGAGAGAGAGAGATATATATAGAATGTACTGTTATGAGAGAATTATTATTGGTTATAATGTATATATTATATATATATATATAGATTTTTATAAGATAATTACTTATAATTTTATAACAAGATATATTTCTATCTTAGCGAAATACATATCATATATTATTGAAATGTTTAAACAACATGCAGGAAAAAGTAAAGTAAAAATATATTTAAAGAGGAATATGCGTTGGTAGAATTATTCTGCGTTAGATCTTACTACGGCGACGACAACAGCTTTTCCAGAGACTTACTTAAAGGCTCAAGGTCTCTCGAGGATCAGCGACGAGGAACAGCGAAAGCCGGTCAGAGTGCCACTCGACGACATTCTCCTCAAGGCTAACATCTTCTGAGCCGATTTCAACAATTTTGTTGTGTTTTCTCTTATCCTGAAACAAATTTCAGTTCATTATTGATAAAGAGATGAAAGAGAGAGAGAGAGAGAGTTTAGGGTCATTCACTGTCATGAGAGAGTTATTATTGATAGATAATGAAAATGGATTTTAGAAATGGGATTATTAAGGAGTAAATAATTGCAGAGAGAGAGAGAGAGAGAGAGAGAGAGAGAGAGAGAGAGAGAGAGAGAGAGAGAGAGAGAGAGATGAGGAGGAAGAGTCAGGCACTGTTATAAGAGAGTTTGTACAGCTAAATATTGAAAAGAAAGAAACAGAAAGGGGTTTATTACCAGTCACGGGTAAACAAGAGAGAGAGAGAGAGAGAGAGAGAGAGAGAGAGAGATGGATTGAGGTTGCATTGCCCAAAAGCACTTTTTATTTCCCTTAACGGATAAACGATAGAATCTCCGCGTAGTAACTTACGCGAAAGAAAAGTTTGCAAATTGATGTATCTCACGCTCTGAAGAAGGAGAGAAAAAATATATCGACGAAATATAGCAAACTCATAAACTTCTTTTCAGAGTTTAAGAATTATCGGGAGACGCGCCGTAGGGTCTGTGTTTTCCAGAGAAGAAAGGGGTTGTTTTTATTGGAGAAATCTGCAAAAACTTCTTATTCCTCCTCTATAAATAACATTCTAATCCATAACTGAAGAGCGAACAGAGAAATTCCCTTTTTTTATGGCACCTGGGTTTTCCTTTTCGTTGTTTCTATCTTTGCACTTGCATCTCGTAATATGAGATGGAAGTAAGCCGTTTACATACATTATTTGTGTACCTTCTGTGTAATTTTCTTTTAAACATTGGGAAAATGTTTGGATATTTGGGTTTTATCACTTTCAAGTGTATATGTTTTGGTTTTTAATCACACTGTCTATGTCAGACCGATATCTGGAGCAGATCATCATAATCCCTTAATTTTGCATGTACGTTATAATGCTCAGGTCTTTCTGTGAGGTTCGCATGGTTTGGTGTTCTGTTTTCACCATCCTGTAAACCACAGTCAGATACTGTTGTAAATAAAAGCTGGAAGATGTTGTAGACGAATCATCGATGCAGAAACAATTGATAATCAGATAAAGAAACAAGATAACTTATCTGAACACTGTTCAAGTAAATAAATAGACGCAAATATGCCACACACTCAAATTGGTATATAGAGGAAATATAAATGATAATTATTCAGATGAATGAACAGATGCTGGAAGAGTGCTCAATATTCAAGTAAACAAGAATTTGCCTTTTCCAAGGAGGTTATGTCTTCAGGCCAGTTTGTTGGTTTGTCTGCTCTGTAGGAGGATTACCCAAGAAGATATCTGTAGACTTTTTCCGACCCAGTTAGGGTTTCTTATCTGGGATCATGGGATTAAATTCCGGGAGATATAGGAACATAACTTTCTGGGAAAAGGGACTGTGTTGGTTGTCCAGCCTTGACAGAGTTTTGTAGTCTCACCTCTTTCATTTGAAAACCTGACTTTCTGCATCCACTGGATAGTTAGTGCTGTTCAACATTCCCTCACTTCCAATGTCTTTTGCCTAATTATTATGGTTACCTGTATTATTATTTATGGATTTTTTGAAGATCTCAAGTGTCCCACGTTCCTGCTTTGAACTGCGCCATAATCACTGTACTTTGGCATTCCAAGGTCTTAGATTTGAGGTTCAGGCACTTTTATACACTTTCTTTTTTTGTTTATTTATTTATTTATTCATTGTTTATTAAATATTTTTTGCCTGTTACCTTGCTATTTGTAGCTGATTTAATTTATTCAGCTATTTAGTTGTTATATTTATACGTACGCATAAAAACATACACATATATATATATATATATATATATATATATATATATATATACATATATATATATATATATATATATATATATATATATATATATATATATATATATATATATATATATATATATATATATATATATATATATATATATATATATATACGTACATATATTCCCCTCTTATTTGTTGTTCTGATTGTCTGTTTCCACAACTTTACATTTAATCTCATGAAAAGGAGTTATACAAAATAATAATGATAATTGCAACAGGCATCAGGTATTCTCCATTTGCACTTGAGATTATAAGCTGTCTTCTGTCTCCTCTTATCTCTTCACTTCTACATTTCTGTTAAACAGCTTTCAGCATTATTAAAGGAGTCCTTGAAACTAAGTGAAATCTGCCAACTTTCCATCTGCCTTCGGATGCATCAGGGTATGAAACTGGAGTAAGCTCCTAACGTTACAATCGATGGAAATTGTTTCACGATTACTTTCCATAAATTAAAAAGTTCATTCAAGTTCATGCGAGGGAAATCAGAGTTGGTTAACTCTCTCTCTCTCTCTCTCTCTCTCTCTCTCTCTCTCTCTCTCTCTCTCTCTCAAAGCCGATGGTAGAGTTTTCAGTTTCATCAATTTAGTCTTGCCGTGAGACCGAATAGTTCTCCGACGGATGCCTGCTTGAGATTATCTGCTGGAAAGAAGCAAGAATTGTTCGCAAAATATGCGATTGAAAAATTTACAGATTGTGAAGGGAAATTTTGTTACGTATGATAGAGAAAACTTGAATTTTAACTAATAGTACATTGCAACGATACATCTGGAGATGAGATGAAATGTTTATTCGTATCTATAAACAATGTAATTCATTATTGATATACAGTGATAATCATCATTTGATCTCCCCTCCTCTCTGTCACTAACTCGAGTAAACTAATTATTGAAGGGTATTCTAATGTTACTTGTCCTGTTTACTCACATACGCACAATACACCCCCACACACATAAAGTTTACCTCTTTCTGATGTTGCGGGTGTAGGTTCGGATCCTGCTAGTGACGTCAAAAATTTCTTCATTTGGCTCATCATTTGGACCTTAGTCTTTGTAGCGAAATGCGCATCCAAAAGATGCAAAAATGGACAGGTTAAGATGGCATTGTGGTAATTACAATTACATACGTATCTGGTAAAAATGACTAATATAGATTATATATATATATATATATTTTATATATATATATATATATATATATATATATATATATATATATATATATATATATATATATATATATATATATATATATATATATATATATATATATATATATATATATATATATATATATATATATATATATATATATATATATATATATATATATATATATATATATATATATATATATATATCTATATTTATATTGGACTATATATATAGCAATATATATTATAGATCTTGGCTGTTTACAGAAACATTCTTCATAGATAGCTGTTTAGAAACTTTACACGATCTTAGATCGCCTTTTCGACCTTCCCGTGGGAGATTTATGCAAATGAAATGACCCAGACGTCTGCTATCCCAAAATAACTGGAAGTGAATATGAAGGGGAATTATTCAGATTTTGTTACGACTGACAGTATCATAGTAATGGAAGTTATTGAGGCGGTAGGATTTGTAGCTAAAGTATTATTGATAACAGGAATATTGTGAAACAGAAATTTTCTATTTATCTAAAGATCGAGGAATGATAGTCGTTGCAGTAATAGCAGCAGTTGTTGTAGTATTGCAAATAGTAGTAACAAGAAATATAAATGTCGTAATCTTTTTCGTTTAAAACTAATTTCTTTCTGTAATTTCTGAAGGAAGTAGTTTATCTTTTATATTTTTCATGAATAAGCCAATTAAGTGTTGGCACTAGTATCAGGAACTGTAGCAGTACTTGCAATGGTGAAAATAGTAATAAAATATTAAACATAAATACCCGGAATTTTTAAAATCAATATTGCTGTTTCTTGATAACCGAATCTTTCAGGCTCTCTCTCGGTAGCTTTAAAGAAACCATATCCAAGCTGAACTCAATGAAACCCACGATGTTTATGAGTAGTGACTTAGGTGCCTGATTCATACATTTCCGAGAATTCTTTTTCAATAAAAAGTAATTTGGAAAGTGAAACAGATTAAAACATCATTTACTAATCTTAATGGTTGTCTTTTTACCTACTATTTAGGGCTTTTTACCTGCTAATTACGTCCTTTCACCCACTACATACGTTTCATGATTTTTACGAAGAAATTTCAATTACGGGTAAAATTCATTTATGAGAGAGAGAGAGAGAGAGAGATAAGATCCAGAGAGAGAGAGAGAGAGAGAGAGAGAGAGAGAGAGAAAAGCATGCCTTTTATTAGACCACTAGAATAATTGAAATTCAACTGCCTAATAACATTACAGAGAGCAAAGGGAGTTCTCATTCATTATGAATACCATAATGAAGTTTCGTTATCAGTAGAGATTTAATATTAACTGAACTGTGAATGTCTCCAGTGAAGATCATTAAAATCCATTTCCTTTTAATGGCTGGTAATTAAATCATTTGATTTTATACCCTTGGTAACGAAAAATAATTTTTTTTTTTTCATTGGTTTATGAAAAGTCATGGTGCATAAATGCCTCCGCTTTTCGCTGTGTTATATCTCCGTGAACAATAGCAGTATTTGGTTGCAGATATTTCAAAGAAAATGTATCTTGTAAATGCCAAATAATTTTGAGCAAATTTTATATAAGATTATGCTCATGGATAAATGGATTAATGAATGCACTATTTAATATTACCCCAGAAAGATTGTTTGTTATGAAACAATGTTAAAAATATAATAAAATTTAAGATATATTTGGACGTAAGAAGGTCATTTACATGCATTTATTTTATAAAAGCATATTTTCCTCTTTCCTTTTTCGTCTGGAGTGTTTTGCCTTGATGCTCTGATTCCATACTTCCTAGTACCAGTACAAGGCATCAGCACCGGTACCGGTAGCATTACTAGTACTGGAACCAGTAGGTTACAAATAGTGTCATCTGCATTTATCATATTACTAGTAGGATTCCGACTTCAGTACTGGTACCATTACCAGTAATTTCCAGTCTACCTGGAACTGTATAGACTTTGAGGCTAGTCATTGTTGTGCTCCCTGCTCTTACTGTGATTTGTTTATTCCTTGAATGCTTCTAATTTTGGACATTTGTTTTGTACCAGTTTATTTCATTCTTTCCAGTAAACTAGATTCTTTATTTACTGTTTGAATCAACTGAAACAAAATAATAATCACATGGCAATAAATTAATAACAGTGTCATCTCCATTTATCATAATTAGGAACCCTCAGTTTACCAGTACTAGAATGGAACATTCTGCTTCAGCTTGGTTTATTTTATAGAAGAGATTTTCTCATTTTTTGGAGTCTCTTCAGTCTGTTATAGTTAATTTTGTCATATCAAAAAGTCAATTGGATTATCTAATTTATTTTTTTCAATTGTTGGAACTATAAGCTTTTGTGTCGACTCTTTTAATTGGGAGCAACAACAACAACAACAACAGGTCTTCAACAACAACAGCAACAACAATAATAATAATAATAATAATAATGGTTAATAATAATTTAATATGTTCTGTTAAAAGAATGTCAGAATCCTGGGGAACTGATTTTATACAAATTCATTTTCAATTCTTCTCACTGTTCTCTTTTCTTTAGGGCTGATAGGCAAGATCTGGTGATGTACATATAATAATACGTTTCTCGAATAATAATAATGAATAATAATAATAATAATAATAATGCAGAAACCCAAAATCCAACGAATACCTGAAAGACAACCTGAAAATGGAGATGCCCTGATGAGCGAGGCGCCCTTCGAGGTCCGACAGTTGAAAGGTAGATAATGACATCATTAGTGAGCCCAATAGCATTTAGGTTTGTCTAGGGTTGATGAGCCGAAATCGGTCCTGGGAACGCCGGAATGCATGTCTTCCAGGCGAAACAGGATCGAGCTTCGCCGCAGGTGGTTGAAGTTCGCTGACTGGGTGTTCTTGAATTCGCCACTCCATGACCCCTGCCGCTGAAGCCCGTATAGATACCCATGTAACCTCAATGCTAAGAATGACAGAAGAGTTCGTCGAAACGTCGCGGCAACAATTGTATATAAACTAATAATAATATATAAAAGAAAGAATAATAATTTTGACTTTTGATGAAATGACAAAAGGCGACTGTTAGCAGTTTCATTATAAGAGAAGTCCGCTAGGAAAAATAGAAAAAGTCGTTCCTAAAATAAATTAATAATAATATTAATAGATAATAATAATAATAAAAATAATAATAGTTACAAAATTCAATTAGATAAAGTGATAATCTGTGATTGACTTCGGAAACTAGAAAAAGAACTATCAGTGTGATGGATCAGAATTCATCCAGTTCATTACTAACATAATTAGCTCCAGAAAAATGAAATAAAAAAATCCCCTCAAACGATAGAATAATGAATGGGGGGAAAATCCTCCGCACAAAGAAGATGAAAAACGACTCGGCCTCAAGTGAGCGAAAGATTTCACTTTTTTGCCTTCCATGGAAAATTGGTCCTCGCCCAAACTCAGATTCATTTTGCCAAGGAACTGGAAATAAAATTTGCACAAAAATAACACGTCATTTGAAATCCTTTCCGGAGAGAAGACGAGAATGACTCATAATTCAGTAAGTGTATGTCATGTCAAAAATTAAACTAGTATTTAGGTGATTTTGTAATTGCACAGGTCTTCTAATTTGCAAAGGTTACGTTATGTTGCCCTGCATTTTCTTGTTCGAGACTTTTCGGAAATTAAAACGTGGAGCTTTTTATACCCTTTAGGCTGTCTGTGTTGCACACAGAAAAATACAGTATATGAATAAACAATGTATTTTCCAAAACAATGGAGACTCTGCTAATTAATTCTTTAAATTGACTGGAATACGAGGACCAACTGAAAGTCGTTGCCGCTTGCATCAGGCGCGTAACCTCTGTTGCAAGGTAACTTATTAGGCAAAGAGAGAAGAGATAATCTTCCACTAGTCCTTTCTCTTGTATCCGGTACAAGCAGTTAATTATATGAAGATTTCCATTAAACCTCCGCAGTTAAATATATATGTTTGTTTTTATATCTCAATCGCAAAATTCCTTGTTTTCTTTTCACGAGTGAATTATTTATGCAATAAAAAGAAAGTAGCTCATACTGTGGCCTATGGAAATTGTTGTCTAAAACTTTTCAAAACACAGTGTGTAGTAGTCTGAAACTTTTCAGAACACAGTTTGTAGTCTGAAACCTTTCAGAACACAGTGTGTAGTCTGGAACTTTTCAGAACACTTGAGTGAGTGAAAATTTTTCAGAAAAAATTGTAGTCTGAAACTTTCCAGAAAAAAAGTGTAGTTTGAAACTTTTCGAACACAGTGTGTTGTCTGAAAATTTTCAGAAAGTTTGAAAATTAAAAAGGAATAGAAATATCTGGGAGTATCTATGATTTCTTCCATTGCTTCCCCTCCAACGTCCTTGGCCATCTTGGACTCGCTCTTCTTCTCCTTCTGCTTGAGTGAAAGGAGAGTTTTCCACTTCATTTCCCCGAAGAAAGGAATTCCTATCCTTTCATTAAAGAAAATCCCCAGAAAAGCGAAACTGGCCTTCCTGCAATTCAAGTTAATTTAGCTGCAACGACGTTTGAGGAATTTTAGGTCAACGGGTCCCTTTTGTCCTCCTTTTGGGTATGATATAGCTTTCCTATTAGTTATAATTATTAGTAATTATTCAGATTCTTACGTTGAAAAATTCACAATAATAAATATTAGAGTTTTTTTAGTATCTTCTTTTTAAGTATCTTCTTTTATAAGTATGACTACATCAGGATGTAATATTCATAGACATTTAAATGTGGACATTAAATTAAATGTATCCTTAAACATGCAAATATCTGTTTTCCTCACATTTTTTTTGTGTAACTCGGCAGAAGCAACTGCACAGATGTTATAGACGTTTTCTGTTGATTTGCCAGAGGTAATTTATTCTATCTGGGCAGAGACAGTGATTCATTTGCTCCTGAACACGATTTGGTCTAATCATCAATTAGAATGGGCGACATTAATTAAAGTAAATAATAAAATCTGATTCTGCATTCATGTTTTTGTGGCTTTCAAGAACGCTATGTATCAGAGATTTGAATGCTACTTCATGGTTCCTTATTGTATTTCCTTTCAGAAATCAAAAATACAATTCACTTCATTTAACCAATCGTCGCGTCTCCAGATAAAACCAACTACTAGTTCATATTTTCCGTTTCATCTTAGCATTCGCCTTCCCTGTGATCCAAAACTCTGCCAGTAATATTCCTTCTTCTTTCACAACTTGTGTAGATATTATTTCATCGACTCTAGGTCATGCCTGAAGAAGGTTGACCACCATTGTTACTTTAGCACAGAACACAAACCCTTTCGGCTTCTGTTTTCGTGAAAAGAGACGGCGATATTCGTAGGAAGTTCGTCCCTGTTTGCGCTACATTTAATGAGACAGATCAAAAAATCTTTTATCCTCGAGAATGAAACATCATCTCTAAATTCTGCGTTTTTGGTGACGTGACAAAAAGGGGCCGATCGTAAACCTGTCCTTGACGACCGTATTTCAAATGCTTCGTTTGCGGTGATTTTCTGGGAATGGCGTATTCACTGATTCTTACTGGTTTTAAATACTTTTATGGCCATAGTTCTAATTAGTGGTCTCTAAATCAAATTTATTTTCAAATAAAAATTACATTCGGTGAAATCTTACATAAAGTCTATATTTAGTGATTTTTAAAGGAAAATTACTTTTTTTTATTATTTCACATGTGGAGAACTAACCAAATAAAAAAACACTGTTTTCAAAGCTATATGTATGCATCAAAACATAATTTCGTATGACCATTTAGTTTATATATAGCTGAAAAGTGTTTGATTTCCAAGTCCTTGTTTTAGTTTTCCAAAAGGAACGATTACAACATTCTGATTTTAGATTCTTTCATTAGGATAGGATTCCCTCCTTTTAAGGGTTCGTGTCTTACATCAAACTGGTAGTGACGTAAAAGAATGAAAGCTGAAAAAGCTTTTGAGCTTTGTTTTTCTTTGCTTAATTAAGCGAAGAGGGCCAGGGGGCTACCGGAATTGAGAAATAATCCTTGTACGACCTGCCTTTTTTTTTTACCACAGAGGGTGCTGGTTTCAGAGAAGGGTCAACACTTTGATTTTCAGGAACTGCTTTTGAATAAGTTTATTTGTTCTCATATATATATATATATATATATATATATATATATATATATATATATATATATATATATATATATATATATATATATATATATATATATATATATATATATATATATATATATATATATATATATATATATATATATATATATATATATATATATATATATATATATATATATATATATATATATATATATATATATATATATATATATATATATATATATATATATATATATATATATATATATATATATATATATATATATACATACTCAACAGAGATATTTTTTTTTACCTTTTGAAGCAATAGAGTCACACCCACCCTTACAGTTACAGTTTATGCTTTTATTACTCCATTTGTATAGAGCTGAGGTACATTCCATTTGGAAGGGCGTGGCTTATGCCATGGTCCAAGATATGGTTTCTTTTTCAAGTCAAAATAACCAGCTTAAGTAACGAATAACCTTCTTGGCTATAATTACAACGTAAGTTGTGAGAGTAATGTTGAATTCTCCAATGTAAAATGTAATTCCCGTGCTAGGAATACAGTCTCTTTGAGAGATCCAGGAAAGTCTGAATTAATAATTTCTTTATGGGATTTGTCTCAGATTAATTCATATAATAATGAAAGAGAGAATTACTAATGCATCTTAAAAGTAAGCTCTACAAATGAGCACAGAAAATTAGTGACGGAATCAAAATTATGTAAACTTTGGTGCGTACCTTGGTAAGAATTTAGTTATATAACTTTAAGAACTGAAAATTACTGAGGAAATAGGTTACATTTCCTGGAAAGGATTAAGAAGGTAACATTTGCTCAATACCAATTGAAATCCTACCTGAAGATAAAGCATAAAACTTAATGAATTTTCATTGCTTTCTTTTTTCCATTTGTTCTCTGCGTATCTTCTCGGAAGTTTGGTAGGAGTTTTATCTTGGCTATAACTGAAATATGGAGTAGTTTGTCTGGTTCGGTTTGGAAATCTTCTTATGTAAATATTTAGCCGAAGAGTAATGCATTCCTGTTTTTTTGTTGACGTCTCCGGAATTCAGGCGTAAGGGTGTTATTTTCTACTCGAAATATATATATATATATATATATATATATATATATATATATATATATATATATATATATATATATATATATATATATATATATATATATATATATATATATATATATATATATATATATATATATATATATATATATATATATATATATATATATATATATATATATATATATATATATATAATATATATATATATATATATATATATTGGTTATATATATATATATATTATATATATATATATATATATATATATATAAATATTTTTATATATATATATATATATATATATATTTATCATTTATATATATATATATATATATATATATATATATATATATATGCCACGGCCGGTGGCTGGTATATATAATATTGTTCTTTTATATATAAATATATATATATATATATATATATATTTATATATATATATATATATATATATTATATATATATATATTTATATATATATATATATAGCCATATATATATATATATATACAATCTCATATATCATGGCTACAAACGATTCCTTTAATATCGAATTCGCTCTACCTCGGAAATAATATATTTTCATATATGTTACCGAAGGGGAATTTTTTTAGTTGATAATAAGTTCGACGTCCCGTGGGCTCGAACCAACGGAACTCGGGTATTTGTATTTAGAATCGATATCAACCCACCTCTGCCATGCTGACCATGTAGTGCGTTTGTCGCACATAGTCATATTATGAATGAATTTTTATCACATCACCGTGATTCATATACAAGCATTAAGCTACAAACGTCCTTTGATATCCAATTCGCTCTACCTCGGAAATATATTTTCATATGTGTTACCGAAGGGGAATTTTTTTAGTTGATAATAAGTTCGTCGTCTCGTGGGCTCGAACCAACGAAAGACAAGAACTCAGGACTAAAGTGACGCCTTTACCCACACGGCCAACAAATGAGGTATAAGTTGATACCGACTCCCACCTACAAATCCCTGTGAACTCGGGTATTTGTATTTAGAATCGATATCAACCCACCTCTGCCATGCTGACCATGTAGTGCGTTTGTCGCACGTAGCCATATTATGAATGAATTTTTATCACATCACCGTGATTCATATACAAGCATTAAGCTACAAACACCCTTTAATATCCAATCCGCTCTACCTCGTAAATAATATATTTTCATTATATGTTACCGAAGGGGGAATTTTTAGTTGATAATAAGTTCGTCGTCTCGTGGGCTCGAACCAACGAAAGACAAAAACTTAGGACTACAGTGACGCCCTTTACCCACATGGCCAACAAGTGATGTATAAGTTGATACCGACTCCCACCTACAAATCCCTGTCGAACTCAGGTATTTGTATTTAGAATGGATATCAACCCACTTCTGCCATGCTGACCATGTAGTGCGTTTGTCGCACGTAGCCATATTATGAATGAATTTTTATCACATCACCGTGATTCATATACAAGCATTAAGCTACAAACGTCCTTTAATATCCAATCCGCTCTACCTCGTAAATAATATATTTTCATATATGTTACCGAAGGGGAATAAGTTCGTCGTCTTTCGTTGGTTTGAGCCCACGGGACATACACTACATTCATACATACATACCCGCATATACATAGACTTACACATTATATATAAATGTGCATGTATATGTGTGTGTGTTTTGTAGGTATCATAGGTATTAATCATGAATGGGTGCGGAAGTATACATATACAAACTATATTTATTAGTAATACTTCACACCAGGTAACTTGACGAGATTTGGCTTAAACGGCAAGGCAGTCAATCGGTAATCGATAAATCGGTGTTTACTCTTGATAGCTGATTCATCTATTATTTAGTATCCGAATACAAACCTGACAAAACCAGACAATCAGCAGTACAGCCGGAATTTCATAAAACAGAGATCAATATAGGTCAACTACGTCGAGGAACTTAGATTTCATCCACTGTTTTCTGATAAATTCGATGTATATATACAGTATATATGTAGAATCTACTGGTCACTTTTTACCAGATAAATGTGTAATTGTAATAGCCACAATGCCCTCATAACTTCTCGAATTCTTCGTGCTTTTTTTAATACGCTTGTCACTACAAAGCTTTAAGATCCAAGTGCAAGAAATATGAAGAAGGCCATTTTCATGAAAACGAACCAGGTTCCATAATCACAACTACAGTAGGTCCTGTTGCCTACCTGACCACGAGAAGGATAAAGACTATTGCCTCTCGTACATACATAATACCTGTCGTTTTCAGATATATTTACTAGAGCTGGAATAGACCCAACCTCACCATCGTAGCCAAGTGGACAATCGTTTTTTTTTTATTGTTTTTTTAGGCTGAAATATATATGGAATCTACTGATAATTTCTTTAAATTTCTTGCCCTTGGATCCTAAGGTTTTGTGGAGTGACAAGCGTATCCAAAAAAAGTAAGAATATAATGAGGAGTTAAGAGGGCATTGTGGCTATTACCTATCAATATATATATATATATATATATATACAATATATATATATATATATATATAGAAATATATATATATATATATATATATATATATATATGTATATATATATATATTTATATATGTATATATATATTTTTACATTTTCGTGGTTTTAGTTTGAAATAAGCTTGTGAGACAGGTAGCAACAATTTAAGGTAATTTAGCCTTAAAATTCTGACTTCGTCAGACAGATACGGGAAAACGTAACCTTCCAGAAAACAAAGGAGAATTTCATATGAGCATAGGGCTCTGGTTACTGAGGGAAATATTACGTAAAACACGTGGGCACATTTAAAGTAGTGTATTTACATAAATGAGACAGGTAGTAAAGGAAAGAGGAACTCAAGTAGATTGAATGAAACTGGGGAATTTTCCAGCCACAGTCCGAGAAGCTTCCACAAATTACCTGATCCCGTTCTCAAAAGAGAGATAACATTATACGCCAGTAATGAAAATAGACAAAAGAATAATGAAAAATGTTGAAGCTGCATTTGCAATCAGGGTGCCAAAGGAGTAATAAAGAATTAATACTGCCGATGCAAGAGGCGCACGGACATTAGACAAGGGTGATTTCTGGCTTTCTCTTTAAGTCAAATATTACGAGACAAAAGTGTGACTGAAATGGGGCAAAACTTCAGGGCACTTTACCTTAGCAGATTTTCCTGTAAAAGGGGCAAGAATTACAAGAACTAAAAAGTCCGTGGATGACATGAGTATTTCAGGGTTAAGTTTCTTCCACGTGGTGAGATGCAAGGGCTTCCGTAAAGGGGCAAGGCGATGGGGACTCCTCGAAACTCCAAGCAATGGCGTGGGCTCGAGGAATAGTATACATTGGAAAGGGCCACGTGGTTAGGATGCAAGGGCAACGGTGGGGCCAGGTGTTGGGGACGTCTTCAATTCCATTTATCTTCCAATTTGCGTGTCGAGACCTCGTGGGTTTCTGCTTTTTATCCTCCTATATGGGGCTAGTGCGTCCAACACAGATGTTTTGACTCATTGATAAACCTGGTGCCTGCAGGGGAGGTTTTGGCCTGTAGGAGAAACACCCAAGCCAGTTTACTTTTGCCTCGAAGGAAAGATCTTTATCAAAAATGGGAGCGGCCTTTAATCTTTTAAACCCTTGTTTTAAGTTGATAGACAGATGGTTACTATCGATGGTCTCAGAAATCGGCTGGCAGTAAATGAAACACAACAGAACAACCAACAACAACAAAGGATTTTGGGGAGGCAGGATTTGCTAGAATTCTTGCTAATCATAATACCTCCCCATACAAGATGATGTACATACCTCCTGCGGGTGTGTACATTGATATTCAAGAATGAGTAATTGGTAAGTGCTTTACGTTACTCTACATTCAGCCTTGCAATGAACTTTACTCCTAAGGGTTTTATGAAGCTGTGACATTACTTTTAATAACACATTGGGACAATTTTCGTTAACAGAACGCAAAGTGATTTAAACACTTGCAAAAGAATAATTACTTTAGATTTGGTTACCCACTGGTAACTTTATAAAGTGACTCGAACAATTGTGAATTAATTAAGATTATAGGACCACGTTATGAGGCTATGGCCAACGGAATGAAAAGAAAGGTTATTGTTCAAGAATTAAAATACACACGGTTACTTAATTTTAGATAAAATGCAAGAAGTTAGTACAATCTGCCTTGAAGAGGCTGTGTAAATGAAAAACAGCGTTTATTTTTGTAAATGACATCCCCTTTTACACCATATTGTAATGACTATACAAATTCGCATTGATAATTTATCTTCAATATTTTAACGGTGCTTTGCTCAGCTATCGTTCAACACTGGAAAGTTGAGGATGACCCACACACCGGAATTTGACAGTCGTTGCGGACGAGAGTATTCGCTATGAGGTTTTAATTCGCTAACCTAAAACTACGCTAATTTTATGAGTCCACTCGAGTACTCCATGTTATTTGGGCGAGCAGACAAAAGATGTGGGGTCTTAGGACAAACAGAGATCTTGGAAGGAATGGAAGGGGAAAAGGGATAATAATAACAAAAGGAAAATTACCAAGACGTTAGATGAAACTTCATATATGAAAGGTGGACACGTCCCTCAGAGCTTGGAAAGGGGCATTTAAATCACAAGGGCAAGAGTTTATGACAATCGATTCATTAAAATAAAGATAACTAAATGACTAAAAGAAAGTAAATGATATTGGCAGAAGAGCTAAGGGAAAAAGAGTGAGGGTTTTATTGTGTTAGGCGGGAATTTATCGTCCCTCGCCCATAAATTACGGATACCCGACTATCACTTCAGTCCCAGGGCGAGGAAAGTGCACCTAGGTAGCTGCGACTCCTTCAGGAGGGCTGACACGCACGCCCGGTGCCAGGGTATGGGCGAACGGGGTGTGCCACTTCTCACTCTTTTATTCTTAATGATTTATACATTGTGTGGGGAATGGCATCCCGTATTTAATTGCCTCTTGTGGGGATAATTTGGGAAGATTAATAGAAGGTGATAAGAGATAGAAGTTCCTGAGGAACGGGGGAAGATAGAGGAGGGCCTGACATCCCCTTCTGGATTAGGGGTGCCAAGACCTCTCGAAAGATGAAATGGTGGCACAGGTGCCATGGGGAGCTCTGGAGCTCTTTGTAAATTACCTGACAAATTTTGGTGGTGGGTAATTGTGGCCTCGAGATCCAGCATTCTTAATGGGACAGTCGTCCTCGGCCGGGATGAAGCGGTGGCCTGCACTAAACTGTTGGAGGGAGGGCTGACGGAGTACCACCTGGGCCTGCTGATTCGACAGCTGGACGCAGGAGTGTTCCGTGCCGAGGTTCTAAGCATGATCCGTCGCGGCTCTTGTAGTTCATTGCCAAGTTGAGATATGGCAGAATCTGACTTGCATTGCGTCGGCGACAGGCTGAGGCAGAGATTTTAGGCGGTCGGGGTGGAATGAGCAGCTTCTCGCAGGTAACGTTGACCAGCTCAGGCACGGGTTGCGAGGCCGCACCTGCAGGTGAGCTTCCGAGTGGTCGGGAGGAACCTGTCTCTGACCGACGCTGGTAGCGGTTTCAGGCACACGGGGAAGAGAGGGGTCCTGAGTTGGATCCCGTGAATGGAGATCGGCCTAGCGCTTTGGTGCTGGCACAAGGGTAGCGTCCAGGCGTTATCAGAGGTTTCTTGGGCTCATCGGTCATTCTTCTTCCAAGACCTTGGCCCTGCTCGGGGGCATGCAAGTGGCACCGGCAGGAATTTGGCATCTCCTGAAGGGAGATCTGATTGGGGCCCTGGCACTGGCACTGAGGCAGGGCCGGGCACTGAGGTGGATCTGGCTCTTCGATCCAGGGGGCCACTGTACATGGCTTTTACTCAGGTGGCACTGGTGGGGACTTCAACGTCCTCCTGGTACCCAGGGGCGCCAGTCTTGACTGAGGATCTTTCCGGGGAGGTTTGGCTCATCCTCAGTCCCTTGGGGAATGATTCGGGAATGGGGACCCCTCTGCAAAGATTGTCGTGATTTCAGCAGTGGGGACTGAAAGTCCTGTCCCAGGATGACGTCATAGCCTCCGGGAGATGGCTTGCCACTGCAAGATTGCAAATTTTGGATTGGTGAGGTCTTGTGACTCTCAATTGGACCGTAGGGAGTATCATTTTAAACTGATTTATTCCCTCGATCGTGACGAGTTTTCGTCTATTGATGATAGCTCCGAGGGAACTCTGTCCCTTCGGATGAGGGAGATACTTCCTGCTGCTCGAGTCCTCGAATGCAGTGACTTGGAGAAAAAGTCGTGGCTACCTCGTGGAGGAGTCACTTATGGGCCCTTCGGCAGGGAGGGCCTAATGACTGGGGATCTGTGACGGCCAAGGCGACGGTGGGAGTATTTACTTTATTATTGCGTGGGCATTTTGCCCATGGTGGGAGAATGGCTATAAACCTTGCACGCCGTGCAAAATGTCTGGGGCTGAAATCTTTCCGCTGCCCCTGTGAACCCTTTCAAAAGGTGAGTTATTTGTCGGTTTTCCGGGAGAGACTGGTGGGTTTCTTGTTCTGGCACTGTTCAGGAAGGAATGCCGTTTTCTTGCAATAATGGCAAGTTTGGGCTTGCCAGTTCCCATTTTTGTGGGAATTTGAGCCTCCGAGGAGGGACGGGGGATTTATTTTCCGCCCCATGGATCCTTCTTGAGGGTGGTGAGTTTCCCACATATCTGCTATTCGGCAACACTCGGTGAGTGTTGCTGGGGCTTTTTCCACTATATGAGTGGCGAGGGCAGAGAGGCGAGTGCAGGAAATGCTATTCGAATTTAAACAGTTTCAGTACCTTGGCACTGTTAGGAATCCTTTGAATCGAGCCATTTGTCAAAGCCCCTCCTGAGTGGTGGTCCAATCGACCAAGTCTGGCCTGCTTCTTCTGGGCTGTTCTCTCTCCAACGTCTCCTGATTCGCTCTGGATAGCAATCTAAATCACTCGAACAGTTTATCACGTATTGTAATTACTCTTAACTTGTCTCAAGGGCGTGGGACAATGAGGGTTTTTTTTTTTCAGGAATTTAGTAAGAACAAGGGAGAGTTCTTTCGCGGGGAGAGATCGCAGCACTCCAGGACTCGTTATGGCCCTTACTTGCCAATGGGTTCAGAGAGAGAGGTCCATTTTGGCATGAGAGAGTGAGCTTGGCTGAGGGCACTCATCCCCAATCAGGGGCGGGGTTTGCTGGGCTGTCGTTATAGCATCTGGATTTTATAAATGCGCTGTCGCTCTCGATCTTCCCATTCTCGTTCCTCCCTTTTCTCTTGGGCGATTCTTTCTCTCTCCTCTCGTTGTTCTTGGGCAATTCTGTCTCTCTCTCACTCACAAAAGTTTATCTCCTCTCTTAAATTCTCTTTTCCTATGTTGTTCTTAGCATGTAGTTCCCTCTCCTCTCTTCTTGTTTCTCTCTCCCTCTCTGCACGTTCTTTTCCTTCTCCTGCTCTTGGGCAATTATCTTTTGGTTCTCTCTCCTCAAGTTCTCTCTCTCTTCTTCACGTTCTCTTTCTCTCCGCCTTGGCATTGACCCAAGACTCGGGTTCTTGAACCCATGCTCTCAGATCTTGTCTTTAAGATAGTCCCATGTCCTGTCCCAGCGGCATGTAGAATTTGAAACCTCGTTTTGTTGGGCACCAAAATATTAGCCATCTTGAAATAATTTAAATGATATGTCTGAGAAGACTTTTTGTTAAAATTGGATGTGTCTTGGAAAGACATGGTTGTTCCAGATTTTAATTCTAATATAACCGTCTCATGTCCAGCGTTTTAAGTTGGATTTTGTAAATTCGGACTTGGTGGCTTTGTTATGAAGTTCTTGTCAGTTGGTCTAACATTAAACTAGAATGATCAGTCCAGTAAGAGGCTTAGATGTGTGTGAACTACACTATATAATGTCTCAAAAGGACTTAATTTTGGGTTTACTAGAGGAATGAGAAATTTTCGCCACGTGCGAACTAGAATTTTTGTATGAGTCTCTGAGGACTGGAATTTGGAGAAATTCTCAACGTGCGATTAGTAGAAATTTAGGTGTATAGTCTCTGAGGACTGGAATTTGGAGAAATTCTTAGTCGACGTAGAATTTTAGGAGTCTCTAAGGACTGGAATTTGGAGAAATTCTACCCCATCATTTTCACTGTAGAATTTTAACTCTCTCTGAGGACTGGAATTTTGGAGAAATTCTCGTTCAGGTTTGCTTTGAAAGAATTTTAGGAGTCACTTTTATCTTGGAATTTGTGGAATTTGGAGGAATTCTCCTTGCAACGTAGATTTTTAAAAGTCACTTAGGACTTGCTTCTGCATCAATTTTCTCAATGATTCGTCCCTTAGGTCTTAGAAATTACTCATGGAAATTCAAAGAAAAATGTGTTTGCTGGGAAATGAAACCAAGAGAGAGAAAAAAATGCTTGCTAGCCAAAATTTAACCGGGCAAAGACAGTCGTTAATTAGTGCAGGTCGCCAGCCAACACCGGAGTTATTTTTAGATTCTGTTTCAGATGAATTTGATTTTATGTATAACCGTTCTCCAAACATTGAACGCCAGGCATAAAAAGTCGTCTGAGAGGATAACAGTACAATGGCCTAGTAATTTTCCCTATAAGGTATTTTACTGGAATAACCTTTCCTAAACCTAACTATGATATTTTGTTAACTACACTCAGAGAGCGATTACCAGCAAATGCGGAGAATGAAACAAAGAACCTTTTGAAATACAGAAAAAGATATTAAAGATTAAATAACAGTTCGCTAATTCAGCACACAGACTCTAGTAAAAGTTATCACAGAGGAATTTTACAACGGACTGATTCCTAAGCAAGTGATTCTTGCTTATTCCACCATTTCACTAATAAAATTTCAAACAGGGACAGGGTTCCTTCCAGAAGCAAAAGATATGGCAAAGATTTTAACACAGAGGAATTTTTGCACTATTCCTCGAAGCAAAAGATATCAAAAAAGATTTTAAACAGGAATTTCCACTATTCTGTTTCAAAAGCAAAGGATGGTTAGCACTGGTTATTTCCTAACTACCTATCCTGAAAGGCATGCACTGTTTTAACGAATCTAATAGGGCGGTTCTTTTTCTCTCAGTGAATAGGCCGTAAATTTCTAATTCCTAGAACAGTCACATTGGAAAAAGGTTTTGCTAAGATAAACACATTACTTAATGGAATTTTCTGGATCTGTGTGCTGGTTTTAAACAAAAGGTAGGTAATTGTCTTACCCAGCAATGCTAAAGCTGATCTGGCAAGTTGCAAATGCAATAAAGCAACATTTAGGGGAAAACTGCAAAACGTGATCTATGGCCAGGTAGCCATTTTTTTTTTTCCATGGTTTTAGTTTGAAATTCAGCTCTGTGAGACAGGCAGCAATAATTTAATGTAAATAAATGTTGTGATTCTGAAAATGTGGGTATAGGAAAATGTAAAAAAGAGGAAAACAAAGGAAAATTTACAAATAGCATAGGGCTCAATGGTTACTGAGGGAAATTTTACTTAAAACAGTGTAACATTTGTTTTTATTATATTTACATAAATGACATTTTTGGAAAAGTAAACTCAGTAGATTGAATGAAACTGTTGAAATTCCATTTACAGTCCAGAAGCTTCCATGAAATAGGATCCCTCTCAAATGAGAGATATGCACATTATAAACGCCAGTAATGAATTTAGACAAAAGAATAATGAATTGAAGCTGCATTTGAGGGTGCCAAAGGAGTAATAAAGAATTAATACTGCCGATGCAAGAGAAACAATTTATATATAGACAAGGGTGATTTCTGGCTGA
This sequence comes from Macrobrachium rosenbergii, assembly GCF_040412425.1. NCBI lineage: Eukaryota > Metazoa > Arthropoda > Malacostraca > Decapoda > Palaemonidae > Macrobrachium > Macrobrachium rosenbergii. The sequence continues at coordinate 1,623,666 of NC_089749.1, read as the reverse complement.
TCTCTTTAAGCAAATATTAAAGAGACAAAAGCGTGACTGAAATGGGGCTCATCCAGGGCACTTTACCTATAGCAGATTTTTCCGAGGGCACGTAGAAGGCGGTCCGTGGATGAAACGATTTTTGAACGCATTTCTTCCACGTGGTGAGATGCAGGGCTTCCGTAAAGGGGCAAGGCGATGGGGACTCAAACAACGAAACAACCAAGCAATGGCGTGTGGGCTCGAGGAAGAGTTTTCCTCTTTGTCGTTTGTTTTGGAAAGGGCCACATGGTTAAGGATGCAAAAAATCGGTGGGGCCAGGTGTTGGGGATCTTCATTCCATATCTTCCAGCCTGAAATTGTATTCCTATGGGTTTTTAATTTTATCCTCATATGGGGCAAACTTGCGTCCAACACAGATGTTTTGACTCAAACCTGCTGCCCGCAGGGGAGGTTTTAGCCTTAAAAAACACCCTCCCAGATTATTTTTTGCTTTCGAAGGAAAATCTTTATCAAAAATGGGAGCGACCTTTAATCAATTTAAACCCTTGTTTTAAGTCATTAGACAGATACATCGAACACGGCTGAAGTAAATGAAACACAACATTAACAACCCTGATTCAATTTAAATGGGAATGCAGTTTATATGATTATTATTATTATAATCATATATATATATATATTATTATATATTGGCAGAGAGAGAGAGAGAGAGAGAGAGAGAGAGAGAGAGAGAGAGAGAGAGAGAGAGAGAGAGAGAGAGAGAGAGAGAGAGAGAGAGTTTTCCCTCTTTGTAAAATAGTCCGAATAGTTAAAAATTCAAATTTCTTATTATGATAATGCTTTACTGACATACCCTGGTGTATTCCATTTGTATTATTTAATTTTAATATCATATCAGTCAAACTTTCCTACAATTTAATATTTTCCTGAATATACTAAGGGTACATTTTAGCTTAAAAGTATCCCTCCCAATTTTTTATTTTTGTTTTTATTTTTAGAAGATTATCATCCATTCGAGCACCTAAGAACAATTTCATCTTGAGGCGAAGTCATTTTTAGGAATGAGTTTCGATGAATTCCGCTGAAATTCGAGAAATTGATCAAGCCTGATTCACTCTGAATGGCTTTGAATGAGCTTTGTCACATCTGGAATTCTCTTTCAGAAAGTTTTATAGACTGACAAAATTCAGAACTTCAGCAGTTTTAAAAATTACGTGACCGAAGTTTTTATTTTTGATTGTTCGAACTCGCCAAGTACCCCTTTATCTCTTAACTTGACGTGAAACATTTCACTTCCTGACTTCGGAAGCTTTTTTGATTTAGTTGTGCAGAAAACGACCATTTCAGTGATATTTGATTATCTGAAAGAAGTTTTGGTCATTGTGGGATTCTTCGGTGGAATTATTGTCTTTTAAGTTGCATTTTGTCTCGTTTTTTAAGTATTTTACTCTAAACTCACTCGCTTCAACCTATTTAGGATATTTAACTAGGAAATTATAGGCTCTCATCTTACAGCTCATTAGCTTGCATTTCTCTCTCTCTCTCTCTCTCTCTCTCTCTCTCTCTCATTTTACTCATTAAACAGCATGAAGTGGCAGCTTAAAATTGATTGGATCTACAAATAATAATAATAATAATAATAATAATAATAATAATAATAATAATAATAATAATAATAATAATAATAATAACAATAATAATAGAAAATCATGGGACATTTATATTAAAATGATGATGTTAAGGAATGCTTATTTAGTCTCTGTGGCGTATAACATAAAAAAAACAAATTTAAATCCCGCAGTGGGTATGATAATTACCATATTTCAGGGCATAATTCATCAAATTCATATTCAGATCATTCTCATTTCAACTTGTAAATACAATCAAAGATTATATTCACCACATTAAGAGCAACCTCATTCTTCTATAACTTAGTTTTTGGTTTTATTTTCTTTTTTTATGGTTGTTTGTTCACAACTTTACTGAACATGACATTCATTTATAAATATTACATATATATATATATATATATATATATATATATATATATATATATATATATATATATATATATATATATATATATATATATATATATATAGAGAGAGAGAGAGAGATAGAGATAGAGAGAGAGAGAGTGAGTGCAAAGGACAGGGACTGGGTGGTAAAAACTGGATTGGGGAATGTACTTACGTTAAATTTAAGAGGATCTCCCTGGCTAGGTCATCGAGAACAATGAGGATTCTTATCAGGCTACTGATATTCCGCGATGGTTTGCATAGAGGAGCCCGTAAAGCGAAATACCCACCGCAATAAGACCAGGGGATCTCTGACGCAGGGTATACTTGGAATATGAAATGGTTGATAAAGCTGCTCGTAAAGGGTTAATATTTAATGATGATAATTATTTGCATTCACCTACTCGCATATCATTAAGTATGCATATGACGCTATATGTATGTAGGCATGTACTGTATGTATATATATTAGTATGTATGTATATGCGAGTTTTTGTGAATGTGTCTGTGTCAATATGGTGAGCTTGATTGTTAAGACGTACGATGTTTTTCGATGATATTTGAAGTTTTGGATGCAAACACTGAATGTGAATAGAAGACATTTAGTTAGCATTTCCTCGCATCTTGGTTCTAGAGATTTCTTGGAATTGCATGAACATGTTCCAAGTCAGCTATTGTGTTCAGTTCAGGATTCCAGTTACCTGCTGCTCTTGTAAGAGGAGGGTGCAGTTGTCTGAACATGCAGATTGCTTGATATGAAAAGTAATCATGAATATTAATGTAATTTAATCTTGGCATTATTGTCTTGTCTTATTATAAACTAAACAACACAGAGGGGATTATGGATATCTTAATGGATGTGTTATAGATATCTATATACCATATGCTATTATAAACGTTATAAAAGTTTATAAAAATTTAGAATTTGTGTTTATATTGTTATTAAATAGTGAGAAGAGAGAGAGAGAGAGAGAGAGAGAGAGAGAGAGAGAGAGAGAATGTTACTCAACCATGATTTCCCTCTCATTAGCTTGAATGATTTTTTTACTTATAACTAAAGTCATTCGTTCAATGCACCTATCCCTTTATTGGTTTTACAAAATTGCTCTTGGGGATGCATCCTTTGCCTAATTTTTCTACTTACTTTCCTCTCTTCATCAGCTCTTTATCATAGGAAGCGTCATTTAGAGGCTTCAACTGACGAAATTACATAAGAGGGAAGCCACTTCTTTCACTAGGGTCACTGTTCCAGTGTGTGATCTCTCATTCTTAGGTTATTATCACAATCATTTGTTAAACGTGACTGTTGAGTCACATTACTAAGCTCTCATTGAGCTCAGTAGACGGGTTCCCTCTTGGATGAAATATGAAAACTAGAGTAAAGTAAAGCTAAAGACACTAAATAATTAAGTAGTAAGAGATGGAAAGCACTGCGGCAGGGGGAGGCAAGGCACGCTGCTGAGAACATTCAGTGCCGTTTAAACGAGACACCATCGCAACGTCCCTTCCCCACTAACCCACCTTACGGGGGATTTCAGCTGATAAATATATTCGATTTCTTTCTCCAATGAAAGCAAATTCTCCGGGCAAAAGGGAACCCTTATCCAACTGCCCCATAGTACATTTTGAATAAGACTCAAAGACTGAGGGCGTGAGAGGGGAGGAACAGATCTTGATCAGACTTACACGGAACCTGAAAAAGTATCTGAAGTAGGCGAACCTCGGTGGGAGGGAAACTTTTACACGTTTCTGTCAATCAGTTTGCGTTGACATCCTTCCTGATTATCGGTGTTTCTATGTTTCAACCTCTTTTATTATGTATTTTTGGCAGCTGAATATTCGAAGAATCCTAGATAGCGATCGATCTCAGGTACGAACGATGAGGCGCTGTGCAAATGACGAACTCCAGACATAACAACTGTTCGAGTAGTGCAGGAAATGTATTCCTATTTGCGTTAAATGTAATATTTTTATTTGCTGTTCATATTGAGATATTCGAGTTCTCTCAAGCTGATGTTAACCAGAATGGGACCTATAAAGATTAACTGGCAATGATTCCAGACAGAAACCATGAAATTGTTAGGCCTTGACATGTTTTGTCTTGTTATAAGTCAGGATATAAAGAATTTGGATAGTTGTGGGACTTTGACATTAGACTCGAGTAATTTTCAGGCTATAGAAATGTTATACAATTTTTAAAATGTGCGAGAGAGAGAGAGAGAGAGAGAGAGAGAGAGAGAGAGAGAGAGAGAGAGAGAGAGAGAGAGAGAGAGAGAGAGAGTAAATCAACAGTTTTGTGTCATTTTTAGCAAATTGTCTTATTTTATATCTATAATTCTGTTTCTCCGACCTGATAAGGTATTGCGAGTATCTTGGATTTTTCATTTAAAATTATTATAACGTTAGAATACAAACAACCCAGTGCTCATATATATTTCTTGCAGACCATCATGGGTGAATGGAAAGAAAATATCATCACCAAAATTATCAAAACTTTAAAAAAGAGTCATCGATGAAAAACACTGAAATCAAGGATTCTCTGATCAATGCGCAGATAGAAATACAAATGACAACTCGGAGAATGGAAACAAGGCTAATGTGGTGGACGTTAGGTTGTGATTCATGAAAATTAAGCTTTTACAGCACGGGAGAGTTTACTTTATAAATCACAAACATGGAACTCGGAAAGTCAGTTTTAATGCTACATGATGACTGCAGTGATATGAAAAAAATTTAAGAAACAAGTCATTGACTATATATCACTTGTATCATCGTAAGAAAATTAATCAGATTAAAAAAGCGACAAAATGAATGAAAGTTTTTTTTGATAAATATCCAAATGAGCAATTTTCATTCCATCGGAAAAAAAGAAGAAAAGGCTAAAAGTAAGAGTCCTTGCGCAGATACACAGAACAGTGACGAACCATCGAGAAGAGGCGAGAATCAGTGGGAGGGAATTATGCAGCCTGGGAAGATAATAGATAGATTTTGAGAAGTCGAAGGGCAGAAAACTGATTTTAATGGAATTCCCATACAAATGTCTAATGACTATAAATCAGGGATTTTCTGCACAATATTGACTTGGGATTAGAGTAAAACTGTTGTTAATTGTTTGCGGGTTTTTTTTTTTGGGAGGGGGTTGGTGAAATAGGAATAAGGTCTATCTAATTTTTGAGTCTTGCTTTATTTGTTGAAAAACAATTATTTTTATATTTATATATATATAATATATATATATATATATATATATATATATATATATATATATATATAATATATATATGTTGACAGGAACAGAATCAACACTTTTTTGAAAGCATTTCTTTACGTAGCGTAGATCTTAATTGATTACTATTCAGGAAATGAGACGTATGAAGGTTCAACCCATGATCACACTCGAATTTTTCCCCTCTCTCATCTTCTCTCTCTCTCTCTCTCTCTCACCGTGTATCAACTCTCTTCTCTCTCCCTGACCTGTGTCATTCTCACCAAAGCAATTAAATGGACTATTTAAAGAAACACAATCGTTCTTACAAAAAATAGGTTTATTATTCAAATAACCCAACAAGAAATGAATAAAACAAAGCAAAGATTAAAATGCATAATAAATGAATTATCGAGTCAGATAACTAAACTCTAAACTGCAAAGCACTTTGATTAAAGAAGTCTCATTATGAATGCTAATAGCCTGGAAATACCCAAAATCACAGATACTCCCAAATCAATAACTAAATTCATGTGAAAAAAACAGTCTACCACAAGTCCACAAACATCTGTCGAAAGAATTAAACATGATAGAAAACTCCGAAAAATACATGAAATACAAAACACAATAATGGAAAGTCAAAATCTTTAGCCAAGATATGGCAAACGTAACACAACAAAATAATAATATAAAAGATTTACTGAATATTCATATTAAATTTCCCACACCAGTTCATGTGATACATAATGATTAGAAAGTCATGGTAAAAATCACAAGTTCAATTTTCTCCCATAAAAACAGAGATTTGAGACTCTACCTGAATCTGCCGATTTTCAAAGCCTGGAACCATTCAAAGCTATGACTGGACAACTGCAGTTCTATCATGTTAATGAATGATCAAACTCACTTTTGGGCAGATTCAATAATCTTTGAGAGATCAAAGTAAACAACGAACGAATATACATAACTCTCCGGAGATCACCTGATCGCCAATATTGTCTGAGCTTCTCGTGAGAGCTGAGGAATCAAACTATTTGCTGAATACAAAGATTTTAAATCCAATCTCAGGCAAGCCCTGGAAGTTCACTCCAACGCCCCCAAAAATTTTTCATCACACCATGAATCTTATAAGATTGTAGTATACCATATTTTCTGAAATATATATATATATATATATATATGGACTATATATATATATACGGAATATATATATATATATTTATGAAAGGATATGTATGTTATATATAATATATATTTATATATATATATATATAATCCGTTTGATATATATATATATATATGGTTATATGTATATATATATATATATATATATATATATATTTATATACATAGATATATATGAAGATATTTATATATATATATATATATATATATATATATATAAAATATATATATATATATATATATATATATATATATATATATATATATATATATATTACATATATTAAATATATATATATATTTATATATATATATATATATATATATATATAAATATATATAAAGTTCCAAAGTATGTGGATATTTTAATAATAATTATACAAAAGACGTTTTATAAGCTAACACCCATCTTCTGTGGACCTGATCACAGAAAATGGATGAAGGTTTAAAAAGTCTTTTTGTAGTTGCAGACTATATAACATTTTTTTTATATTTGTAATGGAACACTTTCCATAGGTTACAAATATTATACATGCAAGCGTACACACATGCAATGGTATGCATACTGCATAAACATCTAATATATCAGGATAATACTCTGAATTTTAATTTTTTTTGTCAGATTTTATTTCCAATTTATTTTAAATTTGACGATAAAGTTTCATGCCATATTCTTTTGGTGGTTGTCTTCTCTCTCTCTCTCTCTCTCTCTCTCTCTCTCTCTCTCTCTCTCTCTCTCTCTCTCCCATACTCCACGGCTAGTCATGAATGGGAAGTTCCACAACTCAATATTACAGTGGTTCCAATTTTTTTTATATTCCTCTCAAGCCTTTAAAAGGTCTTTTAATCACTTATCTGTTTGATACATGGTCTGACCATTCGAAGGATACTGAACTGAAGAGCTTTTTGTTTTTTTAGATTCTGTTCTTTATTTTATTTCTTCGAACTTGTTCTTTGAATTCTTTTACCGAAGTAGAATAGTTGAATTTTTGTCTTGGTTTCTTCCTCTTCGGTTTTTTCAAAAGAATATTAGACAGAAGAACTTTAAAAATAGTTATTTCTCAAGGGTTTGTACGAGTAAACGTCCTAGTGAAGGCAAGGCACTGATATTATATGTGGCATAATGAGGTGTATAATGTATATAAGATGTGATAAATTAGGCTTCTGTGTCTTTAATGTTTTCGTTTCAACTTGATAAACGAGGTGACAATAATATAAGGGATTTGTGTCATTTCTGTCATCGTTGAAATTCTCTTGCGATTCAAATTACAAGCATTAATTTTTGATATATGAAATGCTTAGTGCATGACAGTTGTTATGTTTTCATTCTTTGTATATTATTTAGAATGAGAACGATTCTATATGTTATTTATTTAGTCAGTGGATTAAAATAAACAGAAAACGAGAAGCTCTTCATGTCACTGAAAATTAAATTGAGATTATTTAGTCAACCCCACTTTTCCATGTTAAAGGAATACTGTCTTACCAGTTGAAATACTTTGGCCCCCAAGAATTTCAAATTTGCCTATCTTTTTAATTAACCTCACTATATTTGAGGCAGTTCTTAGAAATATTAAAAACAATTCCAGACATGCGAGGAACTGAGAAAAAAGCGCTTTACAAGTGCCTTTATCAGGAATTCCGCCGTGCATCTACGGAAGCTGGAATAAACCATTTCACTTCGACTCGGAAATCTTGAGTAATTGTAATCTCATGCCATCTTTGAATATGCAAAGTAAGAATCTCAGGATTTTTTATGTGGGGTTTCGAAGTCGGAGGTACCTACAAAGGAATTAATATAATATCTTGCAATTTATGAGAGGGGGGAAAGTACATGTTACAGAATATAAATGGTTGAACGGAGAAATTTTCATTAACATTAAATATGAATGAAAGTATACCAAAGAAAGTAAATTTCCAGAAAGATCAGCATTAAAAGAGGAAAGAGAGTACACGAGGAAATAACATATATTCATGTGTGTAATAGAAATAAATTTCTAGCTCACTTCGGGACCGAATCCAGGATTCTCAATTGAAAGTGTGGTTCAGCTGGTAGCGCCCTTACCTTTTACTTAAGAGCTCTGGGTTCGATACGATGTAGGTCAGAAATTTTTATGATAAAACTACCGAATTTCCGTTTTTATTCAGATTTTCGCAAGACTAGCAAGAACCTTCCCGAGAGCGAATTAGTAAAGAAATAAAATAAAAACTAAAAATTGTTCTTCTCTCTCTCTCTCTCTCTCTCTCTCTCTCTCTCTCTCTCTCTCTCTCTCTCTCTCTTTTCCTCGCGAAGGATCATTAAGAAGAAAATATCGTATCATCCCGTAACCTCTACAGCGGTCCTAACTCTCAGAGAACAAAATAACGATCATTTGAGCTTGATAATCGGGCGTGAAACTTCATAATCAGGAACGTTTTTTCCCCTTAACGGTCAAAGTTGCGTCATCTGGCCAAAGGATAACGATAGCTCGCGTCTCTCAGCAGAGTTCCTAATTAAACGGAAATTAGTAGACCGTGCTATGCTCGTAGAAGTTAGCTGAGGATGGTATCAATGTTTTTTTTGGCTTCCAAAAAGTACTCATTACTTGGTAGTGTGAAAATTGCGAAACAGTGGTTGTTATTCGTTTTCTTTTTTGAAAACATATATCCCAATTTCCAATTTTTTATACCCCCCACCCTTTTCATTTTAATTTATTCAATATGCGTAGTTTCTTTGTAATAAAATATATTGACAATAAATATGTTTGTTTTGATAGAATTTTTTGAAGTGTTGAGAACTGAGAAAGTATTTGTTTCGTTTCCTGAGAGGATGTGCACTTAAATCTTATGTAACGGAAACAAATTTATTTTTTCACGACCGGGGTCGTTGATGCTGTAAATATTACCCTCAATTTTATTAAATGCTTCTTGACCGGGATGTTGGAAGTAAGCTCAACAGTCTACTGCGACGTTGAATATATTTTTGCAATATCATTCACGCTTTATACATTCTTCTTTCACAAGAAAAAAAGGCATAATTAAAATAAAGATAAAAAATACGCTCTTACATGAAACAGATTTCGTTAGGTACCGAACTTTGCATTCGCTTCCGTGTTTTGGAATTAATTCATTAACGGTTATTTTACTAATAATAGCTACGCATCATATTAGCATTCATTATTAACCTCTTGATATAAAGCATGTAAAAAGAATTACTAAAAGGCTGTTTAGCTCTCTAAACAAGCTACCGCATAATAAAGAGCCCATTTGTGAAGAAAACTTGACGAGATCACTTTACTTTCCTTTGCGTGCGAGGTTGTCTCCAACCGGGAGAACTTCAGGCAATCCCACAAGACTTGGTTCTCTTTCATGTTTTGCATTTTGCTTCCAAAACTTGGACCAAGTTGCCGACAATTGATTCAATTATTCTCATAAAACAGTTCCGCAAATTATCCTCAGCTAGTGACCGAATTTGAGGTGAATTAAATATGTCTCAGCAAAATTACGCTTTATCCCTGTCAAAGATATACCATTTATAGATTGTGCACAAATATGGACAATGATGATGATGCCTGAAAGCTTATACCGTATCTTTAACACATTTTAAAATATTCAAGAAGAAATCATAAAGATATATATTTGCAATATATTCTTAGATACATACAGAGACCCTTATCAACAATATCAGCCATAAAGAATAATGAATATTGATATAAGGACGTTATAAAGAAATAAGCGTTAAAGAGCCGACAATAATAAATCAATTTTGTTTTTTCATTTCATTTGAAAACATATAAATAATGGTCAATTACTTGCAGAAAATCCATATTCAAAGACTTTTACAATTATATTTACTCAATATGTGCACAACAAACTTTGTTTTTAATTTTTTTTCATTTTTCGAACTTAAGTACTTCAGCTATTAACTAAATCTTTATTCACAAGGGAAACGTAGTAACTGAAGCGATACAATCAATATTCATAAAAGAAACTACTTTCCAAAAATTGACGAATTTGTCGCAATTATGCTTTGTTTATAGAATTCCACATATAACGAGTTCACCGGGAAATCCAACCTAGGCCTCAGCATTTACTGACTGTTGTTGTCACGGCTGTAGTGTTGTGCAACTGAATGACCGAGTTATTGTGGACTCAATACATAGATATAGTGATTATTTTTTATATATTACATTTTAGTATGATTTACCTTTACATACTCTTGTTCAAGTTGCGTTACATAGCAGTATCATTGCTTTACAAAACAGTATTCAAAACATTCTGAACACACAACTTTTAATTTGACACAAACACACACACACACACACACATATCAATATAATATTATATATATATATATAAATATATATATATATATGAATGTCTGATTCCTGACCAGTGTAATATGAATTCGCTATAAAACACTATTTAAACGTTGAAACCATATATTTCGAGCAGCTAAGGTGCCCCTTGCAGGGCAGTCAGTTACAATCTGTTCATATATGCAAGAAGAAATAGTGTTTTAGAGGGATTGCCGACGGGAACAAACTCGTGTCCAAAGATGATATATATATATAGGATAACGAATTTAATATATATAGAGCATTTATAATTGGGAGGTGGGTAATCATAATCACTGTGGGTAAATGGTGTAACTGGTAATTAAATGGAGGCTGTCTCAATTCTCAGGCGGGGCGTTGGACGGGTGTCAGAGGAAGATATATATATATATATATATATATATATATATATATATATATATATATATATATATATATATATATATATATATATATATATATATATATATATATATATCATACCTTCTGTATGAAAGTTGGATAACCACGAGCATGTATACTATTGAAAACATTCCAAACTATATTGGGTGCATTCACAAAAATGTTAATAAAGACCTTTTATGAAGACATGATGAAAAAATTAAAAGAATTTCTGCTTTGTAAGATGCATGCAGTCAGCTCCACATGATCAGGAATTTATTTCACGATAAAACTTGCCTTTGGTTGTACATCCCGCAGAGAAAACTGTCAAGTTGCACCTCAAAAATTCCGTTGTAGAATAACAATACATTAACCTTTCTCTCTCTCTCTCTCTCTCTCTCTCTCTCTCTCTCTCTCTCTCTCTCTCTCTCTCATGCCGAGCTTATTCGTAAGCAAAACGCAGCCAGAACTATGTTGTGGGTGTTAGAAGATACTGTTTATTTTAGGAAGTCTTTGAACAAGTTAGATTGGTTGCTTACTGGGAACTGAGTACTGTCGGCGAACCAGAAGGCTAAGTTTACTCATTTTACGAATCCGCTTGTTGTTTATGACAATGAAATGTGGCAAGTGTTGACTATATTCGAGGGAAACGTGTTAGCTTTCAAATATGACGGAGTTTTTTATAGTCATACTAACACATATACACATACACAAAATTTCATATATATATATATATATATATATATATATATATATATATATATATATATATATATATATATATATATATATATTTTAGAGACATATATATATATATATGCATATATTTTAGACTATATAGATATACATACAGAAATATTTTAGTTTACATATATATATATATATATACACATATATATATATATATATATATATATATATATATATATATATATATATATATATATATATATATATATATATATATATGTGTGTGTGTATATATGTATATATTATATATACATGTGACCTTTTTTTAAAAATTCAGTGTTCAGTAGATTTATAAGACCTAAGAAAAATATTTTTATTACCTTTCACTTAAATCTCTTTGATCGTCATTTCAATATGAAGTAAAAATTATTTATTTTTATGTATTCAGTCGACCCTTCATTTTGAATTTTCCCCTTAAAGATTTCTCTCCAAAGGGTGTTGCTCCTTTCTCCCCTTGGATTTTCCCAGTAATCAGGAACAGAATAAAAAAAAAAAACTTGTTTTCTTGCTGATGTACAGGGATTCAAGGCCCTTTTTTTTCTTTGGTTATTTTCTCAAAGCTCACGGTTCCGCGTTTTTTTTTTTTACTGAAATTTCGTGGCACTGGATGCAGAAGTGGTCATGTTGATTTCATTTTCTGTAATATTTTAACCTTTAGGTCATTTTTCTCATTAGTGGCTCTTAGTTTGCAATAGGATTATGTTGCAAAAATAAAATAAGCTACACTGAATTTGAAAGTCTATGCAGCAAATAATATTTAGTTCCCAGAAGTAAAAAACTTTTGTCAGTAAACATCACCTGCTGACATTTAAAACTAACTTAAATTCACAAACGAAGGGTCTGAAAAAAAGCAACGACGACCAGGCAAAGTTAAAAGTCGAAAAGGTTTAAAATATATCAAAATGACGTAAACTTTTCTTTCATGAAAGCCCAGATGATTGCAATTCTCTCCAATATCTCTCAAGAATTGAGAAGATCTCTTCGCAAAGAGAGATTCAGGAGAATGCAATTTCCTGTACAATTGAGTTTTCCTTAAGGTATGGCCTGTGTTTTTTTTTAATCAATCCTTCCTTTTCTCTTCTTGTGTAATTAGATATTATTTATCAAATTCATATACCTATTATGTATTCTTATGCGTTTGTCTTTATTTATTTGGCATTTGTTCTGCATTTTGTTACATCTTTGTTCTGCTCCACATAAACATCTGTGAATTCTAATCGCTTGTATTTGTCTGGGTAAATTAAAGATATTTTTCATTTGTGCCATTTGAACAATGTCTCTTCTCAATGATAAAAATCATATTTAGGAGAAAGAAAGACTCTTCTTTTGTGGATTTTTCTAAAAGTAAATTTGCATAGCAACAGACTGTCTCGTGCACTCGGTCGAACGTGATTGTTCTTTATATAATAATAATAATAATAATAATAATAATAATAATAATAATAATAATAATAATAATAATAATGTGTGTTATATGAGCCCAAGATTGCTAATTAACTCATATAGAGATAAGGAGTACTCTCTCTCTCTCTCTCTCTCTCTCTCTCTCTCTCTCTCTCTCTCTCTCTCTCTCTCTACAGTCGATTTATCGTCAATATCTTGACAATGGTCAAAATACCGTATCTCCTTTTCTCTATTTCCGAAGGAGAATATTCCTTTATAAAAAAAAAATCCCCATCTTAAATCTACCGAGCAGAATATTACGAAAGCGCAAATTTCGCCTCTTTCCGTCTGCTTTCCCAAAACACGTTTCCCGGCTACGCTAATTGGTCATCATTAAACCTGTCTCGCATCAGACAAAATATAAGAGGAGCGAATACTTTGGAAGGAGAATAACGACTCCTTTCGGCTACGTTGCCTAATTGTCACACGAGCAGCTCGTTACGACATGGAGGGCGTAACGAGCGCTGGGATGATCTCGCTAATCAGGGCTTCGTGCTTCGTACGTACTGACAACGGAACAGCGCCTCGTTATACCTTTTAAGCTTCCTTTGTGCTTCCTTTTGTGCCTCTTCCTTGATGGTGCAAAGGAATCATTACTGTAATCCTTGGAGGAATGAAATTCCTTACTTGGAGTATACGGTCGTGAATAATGTCGTGATGTTGATGATTTTAAGAGAGGATTGTTGATGGAAGCCTTTGTTAGTACTCTGTTCTAAAATTCTCATTTCATTTTTTTAATTTCAAGTATTCAGGTGGGCATGATGACAAATTAAACTAAGGTTAGCGTCGTAAGGGAATAAGCTTTCCCATGAAGTAACAGATATCTTACTCAACATATAATGGTTTCTTCATTAACATAAAATCTTTCGAAATCCTAGGTAAAATATACACAAATACATAACACTTTTGTATTTTGTTTTGCATTGTCGGAAGGTCAGTGAATTGTACTAGTTGTTGTTGTTATAATTTCTTGCGTTCCAATAAGGTCATTCTACCTTTCAGATTCCATATTTTTCATTAAATCACTTATAGTCATCATCCGCCTGAAAAGTCATTCAATTCATTCACGCCGTCATTGTGGTTCCATTCAGACTTGGGGAGCATGCACCATCCTAATGAGCTGAACTAATCAGTCGAGTGAGAATCTGTTAATCTTCTTAAATATTCTGATTAAATTTCCTCCAAGCGATTTTAGTGCCTCTTCTGGGACATCGCTTCTTACTTTTCCTGAATTTACCATTAGGTATCATTTAAGTCAATTACGGGCTCCCATTTCATAGGAAGCTTAATTATTTTAACCGGTATGAGAAGACGAGATATGATTCACAAATCTCAACTAATATTTATTTCGATGGGATGAAACCACTTCGGGTCGATCAACCCTGTTAATAAGAGCGATTTTCAATCTTGGTACATGAAATCAACAAGGCAATAAAGTGACACTCCACAGATCAGCTTCGCCTTTTTTTCCAATGGAATGAGATCTCTGATGGATAATAAACTCCTCCCATTCAATGTAGAGCGATGCCCTTCTCCCTTCTTAATGTTTAGAAACGCCGAGAGCAAAGACCTTTGTCGCTGGACGGGAAAACGATTATTAGATGGCAATTAGTTTCCCCAGAGCTTCTGGCTCCTTGGTGAGCTTTCTTTGTGCTTTCCCCTCTCTCGGGTTCTATTGAGTCGGATTAATCACCGTTTTCCCTTGGCCTTTGGCTGTCGTGAGCACCTCTGGATTAGGCAACTAGAAGAAACGCACCAGTATTTTTTTTTTCTTATCTTATTCTCTCTGTATGATCAAACCACCTCATGTTATCATTTCATATTCCATTCACTTATTAACAAGAATTAAGGAAACATTCCATCTTCAGAGATCCCACCTTTCATTTTTCAACAAGTACAACGTATCCTTTCGTAGTGAGTAATATTATACACATTCCTAAACACTGTGCAGCGTAAGAATAACACTAAAATGCATAAGCAGGAACTAGCCTTTTAAAGTTCGGGAAAAGAATAATGAATTTATAATTCTTATTCCTCAGTCCAGTAAGAAAAATAAAAAGAAAATTATAGACTTTTATTTGAAGTTATAAGATATAGGAAAGTCTAAAAATAAGAATACTCGTAGGTCCCTTTACTACTTTTATTTTGGGAAAATAATACAATTTATTGTCAATTTTCAGTTACGGAGGATAAACAGTCACGCGTGATTAGATCAATTAAATGAAACTTAACAAACCTTAATCTCTGATAATTGAGCTGGTGCCGTAACAATCTGACCACCTAGAATCTTCCAAACAAGGCAATAAAGTGACACTCCACAGATCAGCTTCGCCTTTTTTTCCAATGGAATGAGATCTCTGATGGATAATAAACTCCTCCCATTCAATGTAGAGCGATGCCCTTCTCCCTTCTTAATGTTTAGAAACGCCGAGAGCAAAGACCTTTGTCGCTGGACGGGAAAACGATTATTAGATGGCAATTAGTTTCCCCAGAGCTTCTGGCTTTGAAAAAATTGTTATAAAGCCAGCTTAATGTCCTTAAATAATTTTTTTTTTAAAGAAAACAGATTGTTTAATCTTCTCACAAGAATACTTCCCCATGTTAACCCTAGGTCATCATTCGAGTTACTCGTTAGAGAACTGAGCTAAGATTTGCTTTGCTAACGTTTTTTCATTACTCGTTAAAAAAAAATGGTGTAGATACTTAGAACACAAAATATCTCACCACGCAGTCTCTTATAATGGAAGTTATTATTCAATGCTTTACACTTGAGAGCTATTGCGCTGTTTCTAGGTTAAATGACGCTATCTCTCTCTCTCTCTCTCTCTCTCTCTCTCTCTCTCTCTCTCTCTCTCTCTCTCTCTCTCTCATGTATATATAAAATATATATATATATATATATATATATATATATATATATATATATATGTGTGTGTGTGTGTGTATGTATGTGTATGTATATATGGATATTTATATGTAAATATATACAGACAAATATATACATATATATGTGTAGTGTGTGTGTGTGTTTTATATATGCATATATAAAACACACACATATGCTCACACACATACATATGTACATATATACAGTATATATATATATATATATATATATATATATATATATATATATATATATATATATATATATAAATAACACTTACTACCTTTCGTCAGGGGCGTAGTTATCATGCTAAGGATTCTGAGGAGGGAATAAGGCTCGTATTATTATTATTATTATTATTATTATTATTATTATTATTATTATTATTATTATTATTATTATTATTATGTATTAGTCTGATTTATATGCATTATATATGTATGTATGTATATATTTATATACATATATATATATATATATATATATATATATATATATATATATATATATTTTTATATATATATATATATATATATATATATATATATATATATATATATATATATATATATATATATATATATATATATATAATTCTGAACGTGAATGTATTTCCCGTTGACCATCTCTTTCAGTCACGCTAAAATGATGCTCGGATATCATTTGAGTTTACCAGGGTGTGCATTTTTTTCACTCATGGCTCTGTGAACTTACAGAAAAAGGCTCATCTTTTCATTTCATGACACGATTACAACTAGCTTTACTTTAATCCGAGTAATGTTCAAATCGCAAGCTTTACTTACTTTTTATCATGGAATTTGGACTGTGGAGTCAGGGACGAATAATAATAATAATAATAATAATAATAATAATAATAATAATAATAATAATAATAATAATAATAATAGTACGATCATTATTTCCCCCTCAGAATCCTTAGCATGATAACTGCGCCCCTGACGAAAGGGAGTAAGTGTTAATTACCGTCCTATCCGTTACATAAAAAAAAAAAGTCTACCTTAGTTTTACCAGACCACTGAGCTGATTAACAGCTCTCCTAGGGCTGGCCCGAAGGATTAAATTTATTTTACGTGGCTAAGAATCAAATTGGTTACCTAGCAACGGGACCTACAGCTTATTGTGGAATCCGAACCACATTATACCGAGAAATGAATTTCTATCACCAGAAATAAATTCCTCTAATTCTTCATTAGCCGGCCGGAGACTCGAACTCGGGCCTAGCGAGTGCTAGCCGACAACTCTACCGACTCGTCCAACGAGGAACTTCCTATCCGTTACAGCTTACTTAATTCACTTTGACCTCACCAAAGTTAACCCAATGAACTGATGGGAAGGGGATCAGGTTCCCTTAGAATGACGAAGAGAATCCCGTAGAATATCGTAAAATTCGCAGAATCTCTTGTTTGCAGGTGATTGTCGAGACCATCAAAGAGTTACTGCTCCTGTGGGATTCTGTGCCAGTTAATCAGGACCAGGAAATTTAGGAAGATTATGATATGGGAGGGAGGCTGTTAATGCTGATTATAATTTGCGGTAACAAAACCTCTCTCTCTCCTTCTTTGAAATTAATTCTTATCTCTGTGTTTGTCTATCCCTGTCTCTTTTTCTTGCATCTTCAAAATATATATCTCTCTCGTTTCTCAACTGAACCCTATGCGTATATATGACTTTTTTTTGTCTCTTGCTCATCATTTATCTCCCCTTTCTGTCTCTCTAAGCTGTTTTATTTCTGTAGGTATTTCTACTCTTTGTCTCTTTGCTGCAGAATTTGTTTTTCTTTCAACTGAATTTGATCCGTTTATCTGTCTGTCTTCATCTCTCTGTTCCACATAAATGATCTCTTCCCCTGTCTCATTCTTGATTTTTTTTTCTTAATATGTTCATCTTTTTGCGTTTATCTATCACACACGAAAGAATCTCCTCTCTGCCCATCGAAGCGGGAGCACGATCTCCTAAGCAAGAGCCTCCCTCGTCTCACTTCACCACGAGAGACTATCTCTAGACTTCAGTCGTTGGTTAAAGCCCTCCTAACATTTCACCCTCGAGAAGTGGCCGAGAGTAACCCCTTGAATTTTCCTTCCTTCTACCCTAACATCAAATATTCTACAGTAGCTGTAAAATGTATGACGACTCTTGTACACTGTTCCGCAAACAAAATGAGGACGTATCAAAGACCCTCCTCCGAAAAAAGAACCCGCTCTCGTATCCTTTGACTTAATTCCCTCTTTGAGTTTGGACTCTGGAGATTGAAATTGTTTTTTTTTCAGCAAATAGCTCCAGGGGGCTTGAAAATTACAGACACTTTGAGGCTACTTAAACATCATATTTTCCTATTTTATATAAATGCACGTCTAAAGTCCTTTACATTTTTCTTCACTTTTTTCTCGTTACGTGAAACATTCTCTCTCAGAATTTTGATATTAAATATTTGATGAAATGAGAAGTATAATATTCACTGAATAGTAACTAAAGTAGAGAGAGAGAGAGAGAGAGAGAGAGAGAGAGAGAGAGAGAGAGAGAGATGTTAAGTTACTAAGGATATTGACTTATTATTTATTTTGCTTTACATTTCCGGGTTTATTTATTTTTGTTTCATCTAGAGTTTTCATTTGACATTGTTTCTTCCTTTGGTCATTTGTCTTTATTATGTTTACATGTATTTTTTTCGTTTTTTTACTCTCCCTGTTTTACTTTTCTGTGAACTATACTTATGACTGCTGTGTATGTAATTGGAAATTATAATTCATAAGTGTTATTTGGTTGTTTTAATATTTTACTGAGCTTTATCGTATTACTGACTAATTAGATTAATAACAGTGTCATAATATTAATAATATAAGTAGTCTCCCTTGTTATCGAGAGATGAAAAGGAAATTGAAAACATGAATAAAATAAATGTAATCTCTTGATATCGTGGGTTTGTGTATACCAGTATGCAAGAGGCAAATGATTAACTGCATGTAGTTAACCCTAGAGTCATAATTAGGTTTTCTCCCCAGCAAAGAGAGAGAGAGAGAGAGAGAGAGAGAGAGAGAGAGAGAGAGAGAGAGAGAGAGAGAATAAACTGTATAGTGCCATAATTATGTTTCCTTTCTAACAGAGAGAGAGAGAGAGAGAGAGAGAGAGAGAGAGAGAGAGAGAGAGAGAGAGAGAGCTTTCATGTCAGCTTCTAATCACTAATCACTTCCACTCATAATGCGAGATCCGAGTGGTGACTAATGGTCACACCTTAGGCTGTGCAATTAATTGGCTTCACGTTTTTTGACGTTTAGTTCCATAAGTGGTTCGGTCAGCTTCGTCAGCTGATTGTGACGTTAGTTTAGAACCTCGATGATTTAACCTTGCTCGTCTTCCTAGAATTTTCGTTGTTGTGAGATTATTATTATTATTTTTTTTTTCCGTGACGGAATCTGCTCCTCTGAACAACCAATAAAATGGAAGTCTGTTGGTTAAAGACAGATTTTAATTTGCGACTATATAAGTTAAGTATATCTTAGTTTAACCAGACCACTGAGCTGATTAACAGCTCTCCTAGGGCTGGCCCGAAGGATTAGATTTATTTTACATGGCTAAGAACCATCTGATTACCTAGCAACGGGACCTACAGCTTATTGTGGAATCCGAACCACATTACGACGAGAAATGAATTTCTATAACCGGAAATAAATTCCTCTAATTCTTCATTGGCCGATCGGAGAGTCGAACGCTGGGCAAACAGCGTGCTAGCCGAGAGCTCTACCCACCCCACCAATGAAGAACTATACATATATATATATATATATATATATATATATATATATATATACATACATATGTATACAAATATATATACATATATATACGTATATGTATATATATATATATATATGCATATATATATATTATACATACACACACACACACACACATATATATATATATTATATATATATATATATATATATATATATATATATATATATATATATATATATATATATATATATATATATATATATATATATATATATATACATAAAATGTATGTGTGAATGTATATGGAGAGAGATGGAGAGAGTTAGCAGATGTGAGTGTTTATTAATTCAGAGAATTTCTTCATTAAAATGGGACGACCTCGCCTAGATAAGGTGATGCCATTCATAAGAGGCTCTCTTTTCTATGTTAGCAGTCGGTAAGCACAAAGAAAACAATCTATAGTTCTTGGGTGACCTTGTATAAAAGCAGAGACATAGACCATAAGCTTTACTGACTGCAAGCATCTTTCTTGAGAGAAAGAATTTTTGGCTTACTTAGTTGCTGTATAGCAATTAACATCAGACTCATCAGTGGATAATAATTGCTTATTCTATCTACATATATATATATATATATATATATATATATATATATATATATAT
>NC_089749.1:1593081-1600581 GCF_040412425.1 Macrobrachium rosenbergii | reverse complement strand
ATACCACATCCTTTGCGTATGGAAAACAAAGCAATAATTAATTAAAACCAAGAGGGTAAGCAAACTGGTAAGCAAGCACTGATAGAGGAAAACAGAATAAAACAAGGAGCGATCCCTCGGAATCCAGACCGAGTTATGGAAATGATTCATTCCTCATCCCGGAACGAGCTTCTCCATTTCCTTCGGCTTCTCTCTTTCGTTTAGAGCCGGTGATTTCAAGTCGATTTACCGCCGAATTTATAATATCCCGGCTGAAGTAAGGTCCCGAAAGACGTAGGAATCCTCAAAAGAGGACATCGAAGCAGTTAGTTCTTGCGTTATCTAACGCTGAGGGTGGAATTAACGTCTTAGATCCTGAAATTGTTTGCGTCGTCTTTTGTTGACTGAGAAGTCTCTTTGCTCTCCTCCACACTTCTTATCAAAACATGTGTTCCGTAGGCGTTTCATTGGAATATTACTCAAATTGTTTCCTCTGCTTAAAGCACGAATGTCTGCAAACTATGTAATTTTTTTTAATTACGTAATTTGCAAAAGTTCTATCATTTACAACGCCAGGAGAATTAAAGAAAAAGTTTAAGTTGATTCATTTAATGAAAGAAGCATTTAAAACAGATCAAACTTGTAGACACGATTAAAAAGCAAAGGTTCTTAATGGCATAAAGAGACCAACCAATAATTGCTTCCATCCTTTACTCCCTTTAAGTTAAACTAAAATGGGAAATTAAACAAAAGTTGAAGAAAACCGGGCTCATAAAGACAAAACCCACCATGTGCTAAAATTGAGAAACTACCAACGCAGAGTAAAGGAATTTTCTTGTCGCCGTAAAAGGTCCAATTTCTCTCTTGAAATTTTTAAATCTCCAACCCAGTCCTCGTAATTGATTTTTCTCTTCTTTTCCTCTCTCTTTCGAAAGGACAGTGTCATATTTTAAAACAATAAATTGACTTAGCAGAGTAATACTGAGGGGAAGGTTTCACATTTACGGTGAATATATTGTTCTTCAACTAGTGTGATAATGGACACTATATTCACCATAGTTATTTCGGCTAACCGTTTTGTACGCTCTCTCTCTCTCTCTCTCTCTCTCTCTCTCTCGCGCGCGCGCGCGCGCGCTGTTTTCTAAATTATTCGTTCTTTGCTTGAATGAGTCACCTTGGAACCACTCTCTCACTCCCTAGGAAACTTTAGTGGAAGTACTTGTCTTTATCAGTTAGTATAGCATTACATCCAAAGGACTTGACACTAATCAAAGGATTTGGGCATAATAACGAGTAAATTAATCTAGTAATCTCTCTCTCTCTCTCTCTCTCTCTCTCTCTCTCTCTCTCTCTCTCTCTCTCTCTCTCTTTACAATTCAGTCCTTTCATTTTGATAACTAGTAAACCACTCAATGACTCAATTTACTACCTTTGAGCTGTATTCATTAATGTAGTTGCTTAGTTTTGAGAAACTCTGGTTAAGAAACAAATACTTCATATATCAATTACATTTACAGGATGCATTACTTATACTGAATTTAGCCGTTAATAGATTGCTCATAAAAAATACTTTGACGAATAAATTTAGATTATTCCTAATAGTTTGCTAATATAATTGCTCTTTTTAAGATAAATTGCTAATTAACGAATTTGTCACTGAAAATGTCCTCATAACGATATCTTAGAAATGAAATCTTAAGCATTTTTTTAAAAGTTAGGGAGCTTTTTCATCGTTATATAATGGATATTAACAACCTAATAAACACTTTCCTGTTTAATTTAATATTAACCAGAAATATTGTAAGCTCAGGGATGTTTGTTGAGTAAGACAGGACTGTGATTATCTTTGCCTTTTTATATTCGCAAGACTTAAGGAGGCCTTCATCTGTTGAGAATATCTATCCAGAAATCAATAATACAATGAACTTAGCTTTTAACAATTTTTATCAAATATTTCTCTAAAAATATGTAAGAGAAAAAAGGGCAAAAATAAAAGAAAAACAATTACATCCATTCGCTGAATATCTAGTAAGAGAAAGTGAATGAAAAAGCGAATGATAAATCTAATTACAATTCGTCGACGAGCATTGTTCCAGAGGGTTTAATTACCTCTGGGCGCACTTACCCAAGCAAAGAAAAAACAGTTTCCTACGAATGGGCCATAAAGGATTGCATAATTCCGCCACCACTAATTCGACAAGGCTTTGAAGGGCTTCATCCCGAAGGGAATGGAGCAACAGCCTGGAGACAAGCGCGTCCAAGCCTTGAAATTTAATGTTGCTGCTTCCATTACAAAGACGGTATTGCTCTCAAGGGTCTTGATACGTCTATGAGCTTATTCGGAGTATGTAAAATTATTTCTATGCCACAGTGACATAAGTGGTACAATTTTAGTATTGATATCTGTAACAAGCCTACCAAATTGCGCATCATACATACGCACACAAACAAAACCACATACACACACATATATATGTGTGAATGCGGAATGAGTAATTTCCTGTAATTATTAGGAATACCAGAACTACATCAAGATACTCTGTAAACATATCCCAGAAATAATTTTACAGAATAAATAGGATCATAAATGTATCAAGTCCGTAAACAGCATTACTGCCTACACACACACACACACACACACATATATATATATATATATATATATATATATATATATATATATATATATATATATATATATATATATGTGTGTGTGTGTGTGTGTGTACACACAAACACACACACACACACACACACACA
This sequence comes from Macrobrachium rosenbergii, assembly GCF_040412425.1. Taxonomy (NCBI): domain Eukaryota; kingdom Metazoa; phylum Arthropoda; class Malacostraca; order Decapoda; family Palaemonidae; genus Macrobrachium; species Macrobrachium rosenbergii. The sequence goes on along the minus strand of NC_089749.1, from coordinate 1,597,842 downwards.
CACACACATATATATATATATATATATATATATATATATATATATATATATATATGTGTGTGTGTGTGTGTACACACACACACACACACACACACACACACACATATATATATATATATATATATATATATATATATATATATATATATATATATATATATATATATATATGTATATACACACATATAAGTATATATATATATATATGTGTATAAGTATATATATATATATATATATATATATATATATATATATATATATATATGTGTGTATATATCTATATATATATATATATATATATATATATATATATATATATATATATATATATATATATATATATATATATACGTGTGAAACATACAGTATATACACACACACACACACACACACACACACACACATATATATATATATATATATATATATATATATATATATGTATGTAAGAGATTGGAAATACATGAGAAATACATTATAGAGCCAGGAATATATCTGCTCAGTTGATTCATGTCCTTAGAACAAAGCATGTTTATATGAAAATAGGACACATATGGCGTACTAAAATGTGAGCCTCCAAAGTATGTTTTCCTTTCCGACAAAGGCTGAAGATGAAAGGTCTAATTCAGGAACGAAATCCTCGAACTTCAGAGGCTCTTGACCCTTCGATGTCGAGATGAAAGCGAGTGGAAAACTTGAGGACCCTCAGACTTCCCCCATGTAGGAAATAGTTTCCACTGAAGATTTTTATGGCTGAGTTGGACGGTGTGATATAAAATAAGATTTAATAAACTATATAATTTTACGGTATAAATGCAACGAGTGTCCATATATTTTTCTTTGCGACTACAACAACTAGCACGAGTGTCACTTTGTTATTTTTTTTTTTATAAATGTTACTTATATTCTTTGTTCTTGTCTTTATTATTATACTTTATCTTTCGTTCATAATTTATTCCCTCTTCCATTTGCTTCTGCACTGGGTTGCTTTCCTTAATGAGTCCCAAGACTCTGCAGATTTTTGCATTTGGAACTAGGGTTGGAGCTTGGCTTATAATGATAATAATTAACAATGCAAATAGTCTGGGGACAATATAACCCATGTTTAACAGCCATAAAATCCTACATAGCTACATAGCGGGGCAATATGTACTTGTTATCTTATTACGATATAGCATTAAAATTACTTATGAAAAGTAGGCATTCTAGTGTTGAAAAGAGAAAGAAAGAAACAGTGTCCCTAGAACAATATTATCAGATTATGTATATAAAAAATAAGATTATGTATGAAGACATTTCTTAGAGATATGAAGACAGTGTAATTGTAGCAACCTTGTTAATGCATTTATATATGTTTTACAAAATATGTCTCAAAAGTAATGCTCGTATTAAAGTTTTCCTGTCTGATTAATTCCAAAGCGAGAGAGAGAGAGAGAGAGAGAGAGAGATTCGTATGAAGATATATAAATCCGTTCCTTTCTTGTGTGATAAATTGAGGTTTATATGACATGTTAAAATGAGATGTTAGAATGGGCAAATATTTTCTCTATGGAAGAAGTTAACAGAACAAAAGAAGATCTCGCACGAGACTTAAAGAGATATTTCTATTTATGATGTGAAGAGATATTTCTATTTACGATGCGCTTGCAAATATTTCATTCCTTGGTGGGACAGACAGACACTCAGTCTCAGGTAGAGACACGGCTCACAAAATATATAGCAATAATAAAACACGCTCACCGGCACGATTTAGCAATAGGAATTAAAAAGGAAATGAAAGTGAAATAAAAGTTTGATTTTATACAGTGAAAATTTTAATATTTTCTTCGAATTTTCATTTGCGTAACTCAAGACCTTAACCTGTCTGCATCGACCATGGTGGAACCAAAATTCTTGTAGATTTTGGCGTATTTGCATGATCAAAACCCTTAAACATTTCTCTTCGAGTATATTATCACTGCAATCTTTCTTTCAGTTTCTTAAGTTTACCGAATTGTCGTGAAAGGAAGAAAACACTTTTCCCAAGGATACTGAATTAACCTCCCTAAAATTCCATTTCCACGAAACAGAATTCCGGAAAAAAGCTTTCCCCGTCGCCAAGTCTTCGAAAGCAATCAGGCCTCGAAGAACGACTGAAGGTCCCGTCAAAGTCTCAACTGAAAGTCCGGACTTTTTCCATTGTGTTCCCCAAATGATTCCGAAGAGACTTGACCACCTCTAATTTCTCTGGCAATGGAAGAAAATTAACAGTTATTTCCACATCCCCGCCCCACCCCCCCAACTTTGATTAGTCTTTAAAACGACAAATCTATTCCCGGAATTTGTAAAATCCGAAAGTGCAGTAGATAAATTAGGTTTTTATTTGTGATAATATTGCTCTAGGATAATCATTTTGTCTAGTCGTTAAATTTATCATTTTACTATTCGGTTTTGAAATTCGCACACAGCTCTACATTTCTTTGTGAATTATCTGTATCTTGTCCTTTCTTATTTACAAACATATTTCGTCTTTCTACGAGCACGCAAATAGACGCTAATTTCTGCCATTACTCTATTTTCCCCTCTTTCTATTTTCTCGTTCTGTTTCTTTTTCCCCCTTGTTTTACTTTCAGTTATCTATAATCTGTCTCAATTTCGCCACCATTTTTTTCTTTTTTTACGTCTCATGCTTAAACACCTGTCTCTGACAAGAGGATGACGTTTTACACAATTATCCATCAACATTTATCGCATCACCCTCGATCTGTCAACACTTGACTCCCCTTTCCAACAATGCTTCGAGTGTTGCTCTGAATATCATCGAGGAGTATCACTGAGTATTACTGTTGTCCTCGAGTCAATCATTACCTCAGAGGTTCTTGAGCACGTGTCCCTTGCAGTTCCCAAGGCAAAGATTCCCACTCGAGAAGGAAAGATCGTTTGGAAGATACCTGTCAGTATTATAGTGTTATACTGAAGAATAGGTCGTTGACAAAAAACATATACTTATGTATAATTGAAACTGAAAAAACATATATACTTATGTATGATTAGTGTATTGTCGTTGGTGGCATCTAGTCCTTTGAAAAAGAATATGTCTGTAACAAACATACAATTTAAAAGGAAAGGGAACTCATTTATTCCAGAAATGCCGAGATTAGGAGAAGGGAATATCCCACTAGGATTTTTTAATTCATTTGAAATCCAAATATTGTCACTAGTTTTTTATTTTCTATTTATATTTGTTTTCTGTTGTATGCATACTGTTGTATTGCTTATTTTATTTCTCCCCTCTGAAGGCTCCGTTTCCAATTTTTCCTCTATACTCCACACGTCAGTTTTCATTATTTGTTAGCTCCCAACTTTTCATTTTAATTTATTTTACATCCCTCTTTCCCCAGCGTTTTTCTATTTTTGTCTATTGTATGTGCCCATTTCAAATACAGATTTCCGTCTTTCTTGTAAGATTAATTTTCGACTGCCTTTGTTTATATCATTCCCAATGTTGGCGCCATTTTCTCTCTGCATTGTATGCACTTCTATTTGGCTCAGTTTTTCGCCTCTTAACCAATTCGTGCGTCTTTATGTTTTTATCGTGTTTCGCATATCAGCTGATTTTCCTTGTTTGCTCTTCAATTTCGCAAATCAATTTCCGTCTTTCTCTCTTCGTTTGCTCTCGATTTTTCAAGATTGTCTCACAGCTACCTCGTTTTTTGAGTATTTGTTTTTAACATACATTTTGTCCTCACTGCGCTGAAATAAAGTCCTTCACCTCCCTGGCCAGTTCCCCTCATAGGACGAAGTTTTGCAACATACAAGACAAGCTTACATCTGCTCCCTCCTTATAAATTCCATACAGAGTTGAAAACACTGGGGACGTTTCACCTCTGTCAATTCACTCTTTTCCTCTTCAATATTTCATATTACCCTTTTATTTCATATCGAGTTTTCTTTCGTTTTAACACCTTCATCATCTGTCCCTATTTTTGTTTATGTTTACTATTATAGCTTTACGTGCTTCACTTTGTGACCAAATTTGGAGTGATATTCTTAATCCTATAGTTGAGTCTGTGGAAATTCTGGAGCTCATCCTTGGTATAAATGTCATGTTGTTGAGTAGGCTGACACGAGATTTAATTGTCTTCTTTTCTTAATTTCCCACTATTATTTTATTTTTTAGAATTATTGTCTATTCCATTTCCTCCTCCTCCTCCTCCTCCTCCTCCTCCCCCCCCTCCTCCTCCTCCTCCTCCTCCTCCTCCTCCTCCTCCTCCTCCTCCTCCTACTCCTCCTCCTCCTCCTCCTCCCTCTTCTTCCCAGATAGCCTCTTGAGGGAATGAGGGACAATCCCCATCCTCAGTTCTATTAACTCTGTAATACAAATCGTTGGTCTAAAGCCGGGGAATTTTCCTCCATAAGAGGCAGATCCAGTCGTCCAAGGGTGCTAAGTTTTGAAATGCTGTTGAGGCAGAGAGACTACAGAAATACAAATGACTAGTGGGGAAAAGATAGCAACAGAACGGTTATGATATAATATATAATCAGAGAGAGAGAGAGAGAGAGAGAGAGAGAGAGAGAGAGAGAGAGAGAGAGAGAGAGAGAGAGAAGGCAGGCTAAAAAAAGATACTCGGGAATGTATTTTTTCATTTGTAGAGGTCTTTTGGCGTATTCAGTCACGTAATTTGATAATAATAATCATTTTATCATTCCATATGTTAATGATATTATAACAATTATAAGAAGAACATCAACATTACTACACCTGTATCTCCATTTATTACT
>NC_089749.1:1578081-1585581 GCF_040412425.1 Macrobrachium rosenbergii | reverse complement strand
AGACATTTCTTCGATGAGATTTTTGCGACTTTTCTTTTCTTAACAGAAGAATGTTAGTTCGAGAACTCGACTATCGCACTAATAGCAAATGCCTCATTAAGTGTTTCGGTCAACAGAGGCATAATGGCCTAGGACATGAATGACTCGTTTTTCCTCGATGGGTTATCAGGCTAGGCTGTCTTGTATCTTAACCTCTACAAGATCACCCTCACTGAAGTCGGAGGTTGTCGCTTTTGGGGGATCGAATCTCCCAGGTGACGAACCACTTGTCAATTACAGTTACCCTTCGGCAGAGTGAAATGGATGTTAAACGACATTAGTAGCATAAATTTTGTAAATGTAAAAAATGTCACGGTGATGTATACATGCATATATATATATATATATATATATATATATATATATATATATATATATATATATATATATATAATGTGTGTGTGTGTATAGATAAATAGACAGTTACGCATACAGGTGAAGAAACCGGAAGTAAATTGTCCAGCATTTCCGTAGCTTGGAGGCAGAGCAATTCTAACCTCGCCCTCGATTCACGTCATACAAAATACTCGCGGTAGAATAACGCATCATTATCTGAACTCATTCTTTCCGGAAGTTTGAGGTGTATAATCTTAACTTTATTCTTAGTTCTAAATAAGTGCTGTTTCACGAATAATGAAGTTACATTCTCTCGGTTATTCTTAAGGCAATTATTTGGTGGTCTTTTACACGTGAAAAAATTTCTTTTTGATCTGTTGTAGATGATACGGCATGCCTTACTTGCTAAGCCTTTTTCTTAGTTTCTCATACGATTTCTATTAGTAGTATGAGAAAATTTCTGTATTTTTCTTTTTTTATGAACTTATTTTACGCTAACTTGATCCTGTAATAGTGAGTTTGTGTAGTAGCTTTGAGTACACCTGAGAAGTTTATTATTTTTAACACTCTTGTCTTCTTAAATTACAAATTAATAATAATAATATTACAAATTAATAATAATAATAATAATAATAATAATAATAATAAAAATAATAATAATAATAATAATAATAATAATAATAATAATAATAATAATAATAATGGTTATGATGATGAAGACGATAACATTTTTAAATAACTTTTAAGGCTATGTTTCTAGTTTTCTAACAAATAAACTACTTAATCATCCTCTCGATCCCCCATCCCCCCCAACACCCCACCCCCCTTTCCGAAGTCCGCTCTATTTTCAATTCTGATTTATCATATACTTTTTCATATCTAGAGAAGCCGACTTCAGGTGCCTTCATGCCAATTTTCGGTAATGCATTTTGGCACGAGGGTGCTGGACCAACACCCCGCCCCTCCGATGAAAAAGGGTTCACGCGCAGCGGTGTCTCTACATTTCTTGGTGGCCACCCATCCAAGTACCCACCATAACTACCCGGCCCCCACGGGAAAAATTTGATTTCCATAAGAACCGTGAGAGAGAATGAAAGTCTTCCAGTTCTTAAAGAGAGTATTTTTTTTCATTCCATTATTCTCAGAAAATGTTTATCTTATCTTTTCCAGTACAACGGCAGCATAATTATTTAGTTTTTGCGAGTTGCAGATTTAATGCTCTTTTGCGCCGGCTGCTAATGGTACATGACATCCCAAGATCTGGAACGAGCTGTTTCCATTCTTTCCTAAATTACCACCGTATTTTGCTATGAATATATTGCTGCTTTATAGTTCATAATTATGGACTCTATCAAAGTATACTTACTTTATATATAAATATATATGCATATATATATATATATATAATATATACATACATACATATATATATATATATATATATATATATATATATATATATATATATATATATATATATATATATATATATATATATATATATGAATGTCTTTTACTGTAATACAACGGTATGATATGAAGGTAGAGAGGCCCATAAAACACCATTTGAACGTTGGAACCATATATTTCGATCACTTCCTTCTATACCCCTGTTCACTGGTAAAATATGGACAGATGATGTGTTACAAGAATATACACACAAAGCATATGTAGCTGTGGCAGTAAGTCTAAGATGATGTGTTACGAGAGTATATATACAAAGCCTATGTAGGTGTGGCAGGAAGTCTCCTTCCTGGGTCAATGGTCACCTGCATACCAACGGAGACTTACTACCACACCAACATATGGTTTGTATATATACTCTTGTAACACATCAACTGTCCACATTTTACCGGTGAACAGGGGCACAGAAGGAAGTGCTCGAAATATATGTTGCAACTTTTCAAATTGTGTTTTATGGCTTTTTTATCTTCATGTGTATATATATATATATATATATATATATATATATATATATATATATATATATATATATATATATATATATATATATATATATATATATATATTACAAAAAAACATTAGAATCCCTAATGAATAGCATAGAATCTCATCCTTTTATACCCAAAAGTCAATCTCCTTCACGATCAAGTTCCCTGTCCTCAGCCCCCAACTCTACACCCACCACCCCCCGCACCCACCTCCAACCAACCATCTAAATGTTCTTTACAATTGAAAGTTGGAGGTCTGCACTGACGTCCCATTCAACTTTTCTCCGAGTCTTGGTCTCTTCTCTCGTCCAGAACAGGTACCATTCATCTGGCAACTTCTGCATATTTTATATCAGCAAAAGTTTTATTCTTCTCCGGTGAAAGATTTAGTTCTTCGGACTTTCCCTGATGGACGTTTCTTTCTTTTTCTTACTTTTGTTTTCAATAAGTTTTTACTTTGTTTTGAGGGTCATTTTCTGAAAGTAAGTTTTTGGGTTATTTTTAACTTTTCATTATATGCTAAGTGCAATTCTGGTTTTGATTCAGTGATGAGAATATGCTAAAATATTCATAATATATATATATATATATATATATATATATATATATATATATATATATATATATATATATATATATATATATAATATATATATATCATATAATGTTATTAGGCCAGCCGTGGCCGTGCAACAGAATGCTATAAAACGGTTGCCAGTAATAGAAAACATAAGAGAAAATGAAAGGGATGGGAATGTGAACAAGAATTATTACTTTACCTCAAGCTACTGCGACTAAAGTCTACTTAACAAATAATAAAAATAGCTCACAAATCACTTGTAACCATGGGTACACGTGGGTTAATAGTAGAGAGTAATATGTAAATTTTTAACGGTTCCGTAAAAGGTGAAATTCCTTGTCCCGTCGCAAGTAGAGGGTCCCGGCGACGAATGAGAGTGTGAGCTGATTTTTCCTGTCTCACACGATAAAGGCACCCCTCTGAAAAAGAGAGGTGTCGAATTAACTATGGGAACAGCATACATTAAGACCCTAACTACAGTATATACCATGGAGCTATCGTAACTCACTGTAATATCACGTCCGAATGCTTCAAGATTGCCCTAACGACTCAGGCAGGCACAGGACCTCACAGTCAGTCAAAAGACGCTTTACTATCACTTTTCCTAATCTGGAAATTAACTAAGCATGCAAACGGTGTGTGGCTTTGGCGTAGAAAAGTTGTAAGGGGTCCAAGGTGGGACATATAGTGACAAAAGGAGAGAGAAAGAGAGAGAGATACATGTGGGAGACCACGAGGGAATTTGGGATGGTTTCTTGAGTAGAATATAGTCCAGGAAAAACGGGCCATCGAGCTCCTGTGTACGTTTTAGATTTATCTTGGGGATCCAGAATGATCACGCCATTAGGAGTTGGTGTCCCAGAATTGGTGTCATGCGGCACGAGGCAAATGGCGGACTCTGTGAAGCAGAGCGGTAATACACATCTGTCCGCAACAGCTTCTGACAGGCGAATAGCCCAATCTCCTTGGCCATGCTTCCCTGGACTGGCCGGGGTCACCTCATGGCAACTTTCATAAGATGGCGGAACACAGTGCTCCCATAAGCCTAAAAAGCGCAGAGATTTTGGCAGCTAAGAGAATGGGTAAAAGGAGGGGTTCCTGAGAGAGAGGTATTTTGATTGAATGTAACTACACTCCCATTGCACTGGTCAGTCATCTTCATTAGGTTAAGCCCAGTGGCCCATAAGAATATATATATATATATATATATATATATATATATATATATATATATATATATATATATATATATATATATATATATATATATATATATATATATATGTGTGTGTGTGTGTGTGTGTGTGTGTGTGCATGTGTGTAAGTGTGTGAATGTAATAAAATGGGTTGAAGAAAGATAACTATAGAAAATTTGAGAATGAAGAAAATTCCTGGGCTATCTAAATGAATTTGGTGGTAACAGCTGTACGTAGATGATGTTAGTCTCATAGCCACTTTTGACGAAGGAAACACTCTCTCTCTCTCTCTCTCTCTCTCTCTCTCTCTCTCTCTCTCTCTCTCTCTCTCTCTCTCTCTCTCTCTGAATTTTATAAAATTTCTTTCGTTCAGAATGGTAAAATCATAAACGCCACCAATAAAAGTGATGTCTTTTTTCCATTCCAAAGTCTTTATATTCGAATTACCGGACTGAATTAATATTGAACGTTTAAACCTCCATTAAAAGCTACGTTACACTGCAAATATGTAAAAAAAAAAAAAAAAAAAAAAAAAAAGGAGAGCCAGTACGGCTTATGAGCAAGGATATTCCATCATGCATTTATAAATGAGTCTGATACCTAATAAATCTTGTGAATACCCTAACTGTCAAATATTTCAGCAACTTCAGTCAGAAAATTAATATGAAGCGGAATGAATTTTAATCCATAAATCAAGCGCACGTTAAGGTATTTTATAATATAATATATAGATTTGCTGTACATCAGGAACTGAATGCGTATTCTTTAATATTTATCTATTTTAGAGAATGTAACAGAATTCGTCTTTTCTTATATAAACAACATATAGAAAATTATACTGGTGTTATTATAATAGCCTAGTGTGTTGATAAACTGCCGATGAAAAACGTTAATTAAAATATTACTGGTTTTTCAGTCAATGCTACATTCTTATTGTACAACATTCCCAGTAAAACGAAATTTGCAGAGAGAGAGAGAGAGAGAGAGAAATAAACACGATTCAGCATTCTACAAACTCCATGAAGAAAACACTATACTACAGTTGGTATTAAAGTAATCGCCTTTCCGTATGACCATAGGAGCTAGATTAATCGTTTACATCTTTATAACAGCCGTGAATTTCACAAGTTCTCTTTTTCTGTTAAGTACCTGGCCTCAATTAACCTTAGGTAAATGATAATAGGATATCTGGTCATCGATTATGATAACTGGAAAGAACAAGATAATACTTCTTCTGCATTACTTTGCGGCTGCCTCAGATACGATATTAGTTCATTGTAGATTAAAGCAGAAAGAAAATAAAACGTATAAGCAATAATATGAAAGAGCTCAGCGAAGCAATAGAAGAACAACGCCAAGTGTGATAGCAACTTTTACCCAGATTCTTAAAGGAAAAATTCCGACAACTTTAGTTCGCCTCCAAACAAAAGGCAAAATGTGAAAACAAAAGGGAACGATTCTCAAGGAATGCAGGTGTCTTTTTCCTTTTGAGAAATCTTCAAAGAAAGGAGGAAGCAATTCTTTGAAAAGCGAAATGACCGAAGATAAGGCCCAAGCGTTTTATGAACTAGGAACAAAGGTCTCTCATTTTTCAGAGGCAAGTCCACTGGTGAAAAATACCTCTATCTTTTTTTTTAATGGGAACTGTTTTCCCTTCCATTTTCTAATTTTCTATGTCATAAGTACTCTCTCTCTCTCTCTCTCTCTCTCTCTCTCTCTCTCTCTCTCTCTCTCTCTCTCTCTCTTTGTACTGAAAGGGATATAAGTGCGATAAAGCAGAAAAGAAAAAAAAATACCTTAAACTTCGACCAAGGACATGATCTTATCCGGTGTTTTAGCACCTTTTCAATGACCTGGTATTAACGCTGGACTCGTGAAGTAAAACACAGGCTAACACGAAGCTGAGACGCTAGAGTACAGGAATATAACAATTAAATAAGCCGTCTTTAGAGGAGAGCTGGGAATAATATTGGTGATTCCAGATGATAGTAGTCCCACTAAGAATCTTATATATATATATATATATATAATATATATATATATATATATATATATATATATATATATATATATATATATATATATCTATATATATATATATATATATATATATATATATATATATATATATATATATGTGTGTGTGTGTGTGTGTGTGTGTGTATATATGTGTGTGTGTGTGTGTGTGTGTGTGTGTGTGTGTAATAATGATGAATGTATGTATAGGCAAAGGTATTTTAGTCGCTAGGGCCTTCACATCACCAGTGAATGGCCTTGTGGAAGAGGGCCTTGACCTTAACATCTGACTGGAGTAGCTCCCATTGAGAAATTTTATCCCTCATCAATATTTTGTTAATAATTGTTTTCTATCTATGCTTTTTCACAAACACCTTTATATATTTTTAAATAATATTTTCCACCCAAAATCTGAAATACCAAAGGTTCCTAAACTATCATTTTATGTAAAATCCGTTAATTTACGATAAACATTTTTATCTGTACTTACGACGAATAGTTAACAAGTACCTACCTGCCGTTGAATTTAAATTAATACCAGGTATCCAATGATGATTGGACCTTTGTTTAAAAACAAAGGAAAGCTTAATTCATTATGGCCTCGGGAGTCATTTAACTGTTTAATTGCCCCAGATGTGACCTGGGGAAGTGGTTTGCTCTACTCGTAGGTTGTTGAAGGTGAGAATTAAACTCGCATCGTGGCGTGGGTTATCGAACGGGTTTGAAACTATCAAACCCGCATTCTCATGCATAATAGGTCACGCTAAAAGGCAAATACAACATTCATTACAAAGATTTCAAAATAATTGGTAAGGCTCCAAATGACCATCAGTTGTCTATACTTGAATCATTGTTCATCGAACAGCTGGTTCCCCAGTTAAATGCGCAGACCACGCCAACTCCTCTGTGCCTCTTGTGAGTTTCTGTTCGAACTGAACGGGCCCTTTGGGTCACTCAGTCTTTGCCTTCGATAATGTTCGGTATACTTCGTTTTGCTTTGATACTTTTTTTATTTGATGTCAATTCTACAATAGCTTTTTTTTATTTAAGCCTAAATCTGTTTCATCTTCATTTATTTTTATAGCTTTCAGAATGAGGCAGAGATATTCCTGAAACGTCAGCCAAATAATGTATAATGAACACAGGGTTGTCGTTCTTCCCATACCTACTGCTACACACACACACACGCACAAATACATATATATATATATATATATATATATATATATATATATATATATATATATATATATATATATATATGTATATATATATATATATATATATATATATATATATATATATATATTTTTACGTTTTTCCGTGGTTTTAGTTTGAAATATGCTCTGTGAGACAGGTAGCAACACGTTAAGTTAATTTA